>NW_005187569.1:474893-484931 GCF_000239375.1 Pundamilia nyererei
CAGTTATTTATTTGTAAAAAATGTTTGGAATCATGTATGATTGTCGTTCCACTTCTCACGTGTGCACCACTTTGTGTTGGTCTTTCACGTGGAATTCCAATAAAATTGATTCATGTTTGTGGCTGTAATGTGACAAAATGTGGGAAAGTTCAAGGGGGCCGAATAGTTTTGCAAGCCACTGTATCTCTTTAGAGAACGTGTTTCTAAGATTTTTACGTTTGAATACTATAATTGTAGTTTTTTGAGGTCATCCAGGTCTTTGTCTTGAAGACATTCCTGCAGTTTAATTCACTGGTGTGTGTCATGCGGCTTCATGGATAGATAAAGTTGGGTATCATCTGCATAGCAATAAAAATGTGTCCTACCCCTTCTAATAATATTATACTAAGAAAGGCATGATTAATCTAAATAGAATTGGTCTTAAACCATAACCCTGAAGAACTCCATAATTCCCCTTAATTTCTAAAGACTACCCACTTACAAGGTAAATAATAACAGCATAAGACAAAGTGGCTGGTAGTGTAAAAGCACTTTGGTAAGTAAGACTAGAAAAATGTAACAGAAACACATGAACAACAGCGCATTCACCTTTTAACAAAATGCATCTTCATCATAAGATAAAGATGGCACTATGTGACACAGTAGCCTGAAACCCATCTTGTGCACAGTCCCACTAACACCCTGTGGTTCAAACCCTCTCTTTGCAAGGTGGAGCATTCAGCAACAGAGTAGTCTAATGGGAGGGGAGCTTGTTTTAGACAGAAAATTTACTTAGGAGCTGCAACACGGTCCAGTATGAAGCCAGAAATTAGCGTAATAGGTCCCTTTTAACAGTCCCTTTAGAGTTTCTTCAGTGATCTGCTAGCGCTAAACTTTCTTACTTTCTTATTATTACTAAAATAATCTTTAAGACAACACTTGTTTAGAACCACATAAATATGTGGAAACTGCTTGCTGTTGAAATGGTACACTGCAGGTCCACTTCTACACAGCTAGATTTCTGTTGTCTGAAATCAATCACCGCCCTCCATCTGAGAGAAAGAGACACACACACATCCCTTTTTTCACATCAAAGGTGTGTCTGTGTTTTCTGTGTTGTGTAAGCCTGTTCTTATTCTGTACACTTGACCTTCTGGCACCAAGGCCCAGTTATGGCTGAGAGAGACAACAAACAAAGAGCAATCTCTATCTCCCAGATCATTACGCAACCGACGCCGGGGAAGGCACGGTACAGAAATAGCCAAAGGGCAAGGTGGACGGCCCATCGTCAGGGCTCATCTTTCACACAGCCTGTACACCTGCATGCTGACGTGCTCACACACACACATGCACACACACTGATCTATGATTACAAGCCCTCAGAGAGACATACATTTACAATACTCAAATGCGCATACAGTAGCTGTTGACGTGTGTGAAAACTTCATGGACAAGTTTCAACTTGCATGAAAGGGGACGGACAGAGAAAGGCCTACAACCCTTCAGGCTTATGAAAACCTTTCAAATTACATTGGATAAGCTCAAAATTACATGGAAGTTGAGCTGTGAACAGAGTCACTTCTGTTTGTTCTAAAAAGATGACCTTTTAGAGATACAAGGCTTGCTTCAGGAACCAGTGAAACGGAGTTGTGCCCACAAATACCTGCGTGTCCAGAGCGACATCACCTTAGCGAAGTAGCCATGCCAGCTAGGCAAACGAGCATGCAGTAATACTATTTAATAGCCTGGTGTGGAAAAAAGTATTAAAAGAGCAACATAACTGATTTTGTATCTTGTCACTACAAGTGTTTTTGCATTTCAATCCACAAACAACACACTCATTCCATACCTTAACCTTTGTGTGCATGATAATGGTGTAAAATTGCACGTGGGAAGAGGTTAAACCAACACTTCAAGCATAAAGAACAACTTTACTGTTACAATACCTAATACAAACAACATTTCAAATAGTGTACAGTACATTTCCTGTCTCCTCTCCCCTCACCCACAACCAGTACCCCTGCCCCTCCCTGAGCCTGGTTCTGCCAAAGGTTCCTTCCTGTTAAAAAGAAGTTTTTCCTTCCCACTGTCACAAAGTGCTTGCTCATAGGGGGTCAGCTGATTGTTGGGGTTTTCTCATTATAATTGTAGGGTTTTTACCTTACAGTATAAAGTGCCATAAGGTAACTGTAACTTTGCACAATTTCGATAAAATTTAACGTAAAGAAACTGAATAAAACAAACCTCACTGAGACCCTGTGGAGGAGGTGGTCTCTGTATGGTTCCAAACAAACTCCAGAGCAGTTTTTTTATGTTCTGAAAGTGATCTGACCCGCAATTGAATCAAGCACCAAGCGTACATTACAAGTTTGATCTTAAAAAAAAGTCCCATAGCCATGAATGCTTCATATTCGCAATATGGGAATTTACTAGAGATATGCAAAGGTCTTTCTAGCAACTAGGAGTGAACGTAAATTCTCTGTTTTCTCACACAGCACCTTCTTCCTGTATTTATTTACTCTTACTAAGTAGTGACTTTTAGTTACCCCCGGCCTAGCCTCCTGGCCAGTCAGTGGGGTGAACGTTCGCACGCTCAACTCGATATTACTAGTTTGGCCAGACAAGACATGTCCAATTGTCCAGAGTCAGAAAACCCCTGCTGTGAGTTTAACAAGGGACCATTTTACATGTCCTCGAACACAGATGCTGCAGTAAGACCTGGAGAAGGAACACACTGGTGGAAGATCTTTTTTATCCAAGTTCTGGTTAACAAAAGCAAACAGTGGGGATGGAGGCAGGTATATACTCAGACAGAGAAAGGAATACCTCTGACACGCCTTTGTTAGAGGAAGTTTCTAGGAGAAAGGGAAAAGACTGGCCTGTTGCATGTCACTGGCAGTTCACCAACAGCTCAATAGTTCTGTGTTTTAGATGTCCTGATATGAGCGTGCAGGGTCTCGGAGGGTTAGGATACCAATAGTTCCTTACTTTGTAATAAATGTAATACAAAAAATGCACACTTGCTTCTTAAATATATTGTCCTTGTTTGGGCACATGCTTGTTAAATCAATTTGTACTGCTGAATATTTCTACCTTTTCAGTCCTTTTAGTGAAAAGAGAGACTGCACTTTATCTCAGTTCAGCAAATTCAAAGCTGGAAATCCACAACAATAAGTGTCTTTCTATGTATGCTACTTTGAAAGGATATCAAAGGTAGTACTACAAAGTCATGCCAACTGTTAAATTATACTGGCATCTCCAACCTTGTGTATTTTCATTGTTGCATCAGAGACAATATAAAAAGTAGGTATGACACTCAAGTCCTGAATAGAAATAGAAATAAGAATCCTGTAATTAGAAAGGTGGAGGGCTGTGCTAAAAACACCAATTTAAACCAAAAAACACATATGTGAGTTGTGTTATTGTAAATATGTATGCATGCAGTAGAGGTTCACAACAGTTTCAACTTTTTAATGGCAGGCATATCTATTTGTTATAGTAGTAAAGACAAGAATATAAGTTTTATACTAAATAAATTAAGTGCTGTTTAAAGTTTTTATTCACTTTTAGAGCTGTTTTAGAGTGAAAAGGCTCAATTTTTTAAGAGGTTTTAGCAGATTTGACCAATGATTTTACACACGTTTTGAACATTGAAATCTCCTAACACAATGACTGTAGCACACGTGTATGTATGTATATATGTCTATATGTGGCCTATCACCTAATTTACAAAATGTGAATGAAACTCAACATCTAAGTTTTTAATGTTTCAACATTTTTGAATAACACTTATTGTAATTACAATACTGTTTTGTTTTTATATACGTCTGGTACGTTTACAGCAGTGTTGAATAATGTACATTTAAAAAAACAACAACAACAAAAAACTATATTTTTAAAAAAACAACAACAAAATAAGACCCAATCTTTTAATCTTCAAACAAATAATTATATCCATTTCATAATCCCTCTACAAATGCAATGTTACGCTCTCCTTTTCCATTGCTCTCGCATGCTCCACGGACGTCACCTGTATGTAACTTCATGGTCACGGAATTTTGTTTGAGTCATCACTAAATATGGAATGAAGACTTGGAAAAGGACCACAGGCCTGGTAAGATTAATGACCTGTCCTCTTTTATTTAAATAGGGGTTTCAAAGTGATGGTAAGATTTGATTGTAGGACGACTAGAAGGTTTTGCTTTCCCAACCTTATTAGCAGATCTCTGATCAGTTGCTTTGGTTCAGTGTTATCAGAAATAAAAGAAATGAGGCCAAGGCCAAGTAAATAAGACCAAATGGCAGAGAGTCAGGGCCTTACTTCTGAGACATCAGCTAGCAACACCATTCTGTTAGGGTTATTCATTTGTTTATTAGGCTGTGTTCATGGCTGGCCAGTAACCAACCATCAAAGGCTTTGCCCCAATACTACAGAGCCATCACTAAAATAAAGCAGTGTCTTATTTCTCCCTCTCTCTCACGCTGCCATCTCTCACTCATCCCCTTAGGGTTTCTCTATGAAATTAAAATAAAGTGAATGAAGTTCCCCCTTTGAAGAATGGACAGATATAGAAAAAGGGCTAAAACGACAGAATGGGAAAGAGACAAGGGGGAAGAGTGAGCAGTTGGGGGCCTTGTGAGGAAAGGGTGAGCAAGGGGCAGAAAGTGTGTATGTGAGAGAGAAAGAAAGATTTGAGGGGCTGGGGGGCAAGCAATGGGAGTGCAATTAAAAGTGCACACACCGGCAAAAATCTGGGTGCTTTCAAGGCAGAGTAGCCGCAGACCTCTTCGGGGAACTCATCACACTAAGGCTATGTGTTTGAAGATGTGGTGGGCTCTGCTAACTGTCGGTTTATAAAAGTCCAGGAGGTACTGCAGCCCTCTATTAGGCCTCTCTCAGCCCCCTGCATTCTTTATTTTTCCTTTCATTCTTCTTTGCTCGACTTATTACATACAATTTGAAGCAATGGCCAAGTGTCGAGAGTACTGGGTCAATTAAGACCTGGTTTGGATTGATCTTGGACCTCTTTATGACTATGCAGGGTGACAGGAAGCGCAAGGAGCCCTGGAACAGATGTTAACACTCTGACAGAACCCTGATCCCAACAGCATTATGGAGTCAGTCTGATGTCATGATGACAGAGAAGAGACAGCATAAAACCACAGTAGTGAGCTATAATATCTAGTCAGCTGTGGATAGTCTGTGCACATTAAAAATCAAAAGGTCAAGTTTATTTTGTTTATAGGCCTGGATACAGGGCATGACTGCATCAGTTGTCAGGTGTCCTATTCCAGGCAGCTAGAGTCGATGTGCATCTGCTAGGCCTCATCCACTATTACAAGTTATCAAATGGGACGATGGTGCAGAGTGATACTTGTTAGAGGTACTGTGATTTTTCCAAGGGGGGGGGGGGGGGGGGATTTGAATCTGACTTCCCACTTACTCCTAAATAAAGATATTTCTGAAGTATAAATCTCCTGTAAAATTCAAACAGTAGATGTTTGAACTGTTGGTTGAACATATATTCATATAGTTTAATTTCTCTTGTTGGACATGATGGTGCTCGGACTTAATGATTTTTCCCAATGGTATTATTTAAGTTTTTCCACGTATCCAAATTTTTGAGCAAACTCCCTCCTCAAACGGCGCCACATTAGCTGGTTGAGACTTTATGCTAGCCAAAAAAGAGAGAGCTGGTTTCCCCAGTGTTGGATAGTTGGACAGTGTTGGTGAGTATAAGCAGACTTGATTACTTGTTTTCCTGCCTATAAGCACATCTGTGTTTTCATTTTCTGTCACAAAGCTGTCGGACACAGAGGACCACTTATGGCAGTGTGTGTGTGTGTGCGTGTTCCTTGCAGTATCTATGAGCCATTATCTCCTTTCCTCACCTTGCGGAGGCCATAATAGCCAGTGATGGATCGCAGAGCTGACGTGTCTAATTGCATTCCTTTCTACTCTGTTCTGTAATGACAGCTGTTTTAAGGGCAAACTGTACCCACTGTGACTGTCAAACACTGTACAGCATTCAAGACACACATTTTAGAAGACACATTATTTCTGTATGTGTGCATGTAATGCAATATCTCCATTTTGTAAAAAGCTAAAAGTTGAATAATGAATAATTTATGCAAAGCACCTTACAGTTGTATAATGATGGCTTCGGACTACATAATAGGTTTGGATTAGGTGATTATAAAGTCAAAATCCTGTCTTTTCATTACTGAGGGACATGACTGACTACGTGTTGCTGCCTGATCGATCATGCTTGCTGTCTTTCATAGCCTTTGCTGTGCCATCAGGAAAAAGGGAGAAGAACTACTGCAACAATTAAACAAAGAGAAACTGGTGATCTGAAGCACCTCCGAACTGGTGACCATTTTGCTTTGTAAGCTCTCCTGCTGGCAACCACAGCTGGATTGGCCATCGGGCATACCAGGCATTTGCCCGGTGGGACACTCGTGATTTTTTGTTTTTATGGGCCGATGAGGTTTTATTTCTTTTTTTAACAGTACAGATGAATGGTGGTGGATTGGCCAGTTGGTCAGGATCAACTCTGGGCTGCAGCCGAGGAGGTTGAACTTTAAAGTTGAGGTGAAAAGGAATGCGGTTTGTCCCGTACTTCCACTAGAAAGTTGCTAATTCAATCATGAAACTGATCAATGATCAGCTGATCAGCTTTTCTCTTCATCTTCTGCTGCCAGAAAGATGAAACCAGCAGAGGTCACGCAAAACAACAGCAGCACGTTTAAGTTTGATCAGCTGTTGTTAGAGTTGATTTAATATTACTTTCTCGTATCAACTGATTTTTGCTGGAGCCACAGCTGTAAAAGCTGCTGGTCATGATATCGGTTTGATTATCTGCTGAGAGGGAAACATGAAGATGAAACCAAGAGATGTCCTTACTGAATCATCAGAGCTGTGATGGAGAAACAGGTTTACCTTTTAGGTGGCATGAATGAGTTGAAGGGAAGTTATGAACTGTTTCCGAGAGACAAATAACACCAGGATCCTTTTCTAAGCAGCTGACAGCTGGTAACTGTGCAGGGGCGGGTCTAGCAAAGTTTTGCCAGGGGGGCATGTAGGGCATTAACAGGGAGAGGGGGGCACAAAGAAATACTTTTCTTTCTTATTCTCATTTAAAATGTCTCGCTTTTAACAAATAATTATCTGAATCTTACAACCAAAGTTTTCATCTGATGTAAAATGTATAGAAATCCATTATTGTATGTAGTAAATATTAAGTCTAGTATATACCCTGGTAAGTTATAGTATTTTTTTTCCTTTGGGAAGGTACGATCTGTGCAGTCTGCAATTCTGTTGAAGAAAGACGTTGAATCTATTTAATTACTGGAGAAAAATAATTGATTTCTCTGCATTTGTTTTACACATGCATTAAATTAAAGTCTGTTATGACAATTAAGAATCTTGAAGCGGAAATGCTTTTGTTTTTCTTGCTTGGAGTTGGCAACCCTATTAGTTAGCTATATGTAATTATTGATTTGGTTGTTTTATATTTTTGCTAAGTACTGTTTAGAATACACCAGAATAAGGGAGGATGGTGTAGGTTTAAGTTTATTATAAAGGCTTTATTACTTTTCCTAGAATACCTGGTGGGCCGGTCTCTAGTCAAAATGCCCGGGACGATTTTTTGTCTCAGTCTAGCTAATATGCTTCATTAGCTGCTTCGGTAAAAAACAAATCAACAATGCAAAAAACAAAAAAACAAACAAACATTGCAAAACAACATACTGGAAAACAGTTATTCATCACTTGATTGCTTCAATACAACACTTGGGCACATATATGCGTGATGTTTCGTGGCTGTTTTGATATCGCTCTCTCTCTTAACCGATCAAATCTCGCTGTGGTAGCAGCTTTAAACTCGGTATGACCCAGGTTGATAGAGGGGGCCCAGTCTGGATCGTGTTTTGTAGGCTGGTTTTCCTACAAAACACAACAAACATTAGCCCACAAAGCCACAGTGAACAAAGCAGCATAGCGCAACGAATTCAATTCAAATCAATATAAGACTTATTTGTAACCTACATCAACAATTATGTTATGATAAATTACGTAATAACTACAACAGAACATGCTTGGAGCAGACTAACATGTGAGCTGGAGTGTTCTGAGACGTTATTTGGTCTTCGAATGGCTGCAATCCAGGCCATCTGTCGGCTCTTTGTTACTTCGGAAACATGGCTTGAACAATTTCTCTTCCACGACTCAATCTGATAAAAAACAATCTCTTTACCCGTCGGCTTCCCGTGGCTGTCATGTGACCGGCTATTGCAGTTAATAATACAACAGCTTTTTGCCATTTTTTGTGTTTCTTTTTATCGCTGTGTGACTGTTTTCATGTGAAAGCCTGCGTGCGCTAGTACCGCTTGCCACGCGTTCCCAGAATTCTTTGCGGTTTTACCCCGCAATGACGTCACATTTTCAATCTCTATAGGCTAGCTCGCTCATGGCTGACGACCAACGGCGGCAAACCCCCAGCCGCTTTTTAAAAAAAAAAGAATTTCGGGGACGCCCGCTGCCATGTCATTTAATTTGTTCAAATCATATTTAGCCAAAATAATATATGGTTTAGTTTCTGTGTGAACGGGGTGGTGGAGTCCTCACGGCCAGCGAGCTCCACCAAACACACAAACAGAAGGGAGAGGAAGATCAGAGAAGCAGCTACAGAGCACAAGCAGCAGAGCAGTAAATATGGGGGTATTTTAAATACGAAGGCAGACTAGAGTCTGCAAGAGTCATACCAAACAGACTTTAACCCTCTGGGGTCGACGGACGCGCCGGCACGTCAAAATCACATGACCAATTTAAGACGACACAGCTACAAGATGCAGTCTTGGGTCGAAAGTGTGGACTTCAAACTATACACCAGTTTTTGAATTGTGTCGATAGGCCACGTAAAACCAGAGTTATGATAAAAAATACACGCAATATTTATTTATTTATTTTTTTGAACAAAACAGTGGTGTTTACAGCGGGAAGAACGGCAAAAACGACGTTTTCTACGGACCGTGCGAGCAAACACTCTCCACTTGCGGGTAAAAAAAAAAGAAAAAGAAAAAACACCCCTTCCCTATTGGTGTTAGAGTTTACCATGTCAGCCAATCAAAAAAATGATATGGCAACATGCGGCACTAGGTTGTTTAGGAGAAGGGGCAGTTTTAGGAGTGACACCCGCGACGGAAAGCGGGAGAGCAAAAGAAAGAGAGCGCGAGTTGTCATATGTGAGGCATTAGTGACGTTTAGTGTGTTTGGAGGGTAGAGTTAGTGTGTTGTGTAGTTATTGTTTTGTATTGTGTGTCAGTTATACTGCTGAATGTCACATTTGCTCCGAAAAAGCCAATAAAAGCAGATTCCAGTGTAAACGCTGTTCCCACATGCAAAACAGGACTGATACACCTCCTGTTGTCAGACCTGCAGGGTTTAGGCCTGTGCTGTTCTCCTCTGTCTTATACTGAACACAAACTATTTTTTTGGACCGGCACAAATAATTTGTGTGCCTTCTTATTTGATGCAGAACACCTGATTGTTCTGTAAATAGATTGAAATGGTTATATAAAAAACGCCTGAGGCCTTGGCTGCATGTTTAGGTAAATAGTACCATATAACTTTGTTTGCAAAACTTGTGCATGAACCTGAAGTTCCCAAATTGATATAATAATTGTTAGTTTTCAAAAAGTGTAAGATACACTTTTTTTTTATAATCCCATTTAAGAGGACCTTGAATGGGATTATAAGCTAACGAGCAGCGCTGTGTGTTTGGCAGATGGCAGGTCATGACGGACAGTTCACCTCTCATCCCACTCATGGCACTTTTTGTTATAAATGTTGTCATAAGTGTGCTACATTGGTTGTGCAACTAATTTTAACATCTTATTTCTTAAGGCTGTATTTTTAGCAACAACACTTAATGTGTTTTTAAAACAAAATGGTAGGTTTATAAATGAGACTGAGTCTTATTTGATTTCCTTGTTTTAGGTCTCAAACATAGTCCAGCATTGACGAACCATCAGTTTGGAAGGGTTACTGATATTTGT
>NW_005187569.1:485204-486811 GCF_000239375.1 Pundamilia nyererei
GTTTGGCCTACTTTATGGGCTCAACATGGAGTTTCCCAAAGAACTCAAGTACACATTTGTTTGCTGTATGGAAACCAGATAGAAGAGTTCACATCCTGCCATCGGATGTTTTGAATCTGTTTGTTAGTGACTATCAATCAAGGTAGGTTTGATATTCTGACTGACAATACCACACCTTTAAAATTGGATGACTTTTTTTTGTTTTTGGAAAAGGACTTTATTGGCTGAATGTTGTCAGTATGTTAAAAATGGCTCATCTCAGTGGTGCAGTTGTGTTTGAACACAATAAAGTTATTTGAAAATCAACATTGTATAAACATTCATTAATACAACAAGGAGCACCTCATGAAAACTAAAGGATACTTTTTCTAGACTTTAGGAAATTGATTGGCAAAACAAAAAAAAAAATGTTGCGTAAACTTTAGGAAATATGTTGCCAAAACTAAAACTAATACCTTGTGTAAACTTTAGGAATTACATTGCTAAAACAATAAAATATGAGTTAAGAAAAAGCACAGTTATTAATCTTGTAAACACAAAAACATTAGTTGAAGCAACTTTTTAAACTTGAAATTCTAAGTTATCCATCAGAACCTAAAAACGTAAATGCAGTGGGTTGCCTTGAGTTTTTAAGTTTTCGCAACATTTTTTTTTTTACAGTGCACTAGTTTTAAATCCAGCAGAGTGCTTTCTTATGTGAGATTCACATCTGCAGTTAACAAATCAGCAGCATCTACTGTATGTGATCTTGTCATATTAACATGGACCAAACTCTGAGGAATATTTCCGACATCTTGTTGAATCAATGCCACAAAGAATCAAAACCTTCTGAAGCAAGGCATACCTAATAAAGTAGCTGCTGGGTGTAGTGTTTTGCAAGAAAGTAGTAAATAATGCACAAAGGGAAGTACAGGAAGGGAAAGGGGTGAAAGTAATTAAGGTAAATAACAGGAGTGTTTGGGAGGACAGGGAGTAAAAATTGATCTATAAAAATAGAGAAAAAGAAGAGTAAGACCGAGGCAGGAACAGAGAGAAATAAATGGTTATCGTAGAAGGAGTTGGAAAAGTGGGACGGGGAAAACAGAAGAGAGGGAGGAAACAGATGGGGGAAAAAGACGACAGCAGAAGACAGAAGAGGAACGGGAAAGAGAAACCAGAGGGTACACGAGGAGAGCTCGTGTTTCTTCATGTCATAGTCAGTGTTCCCGCCACGGAGATTACGCATAAAAGATGACCAGTCATGGCCGTGGAAGAGCTCAGATCCGGAGTGGCAGAGTGAGGTCTGAGAGGACGACTCAACAGGCCATTAGTGCTCCATAAATGATAATTTATGCTTCCATGTTGAAATCCGGCCACGGGAGCTTCATCACCGGCTCCTTCAGAGTGTCTTCTGCCACTAATTACGGGGTCAAAAAAGCAATTTGTACCATCCGAGAACAGCCCCCGTTCTTTCCCACGTTCTCCTCTCTGTGTCTCACACACACACACACACACACACACACACACACACACACACACACACACACACACACAGAAACACGAAAAACACACCAAAACAACTCACACATTATGCAAAAGCACCAGCTGCTGGTAACACCTCCCCAACA
>NW_005187569.1:486831-517520 GCF_000239375.1 Pundamilia nyererei
CACACACACACACACACACACACACACACACACACACACAGAAAGATGAAAAACACACATAAACACCTCACACATTATGCAAAAGCACCAGCTGCTGGTAACACCTCCCCAACAGGCTGGCAAGAGTGCGATGAGAGAAAGTGGTGGCAGTGGGGATCATAGATGGGTGGGTGGGTTGGATGGTGGGGGTTTAGGTGGGAGATGGAGAGAAGGAGTGAGCGTGATGGGAGGACAGCGAGCATAGCAAGTGCCGTAATCAGTTGTGTTTAAAGGCCCTATCCCCACAAAAAAACATTGAAAAGTGTCACTGTTGCTATTCTAATTTCATACGTATTCGTAATTTTTTATCTTCTTACAAGAAGGAAAAAAAAAAATCACGAGTCACTTCCAAAAAGGGTGCAGGCACGGTGGAAGCTGCTCCCTCCATGCAGCAGCTGAGGTTGCAAGCTATATTTTTCTGGATGCACGATGTGGCAAGGGAAGCGGTTGACTGCGTAACACACACACACACACACATGCACACACACACAAATACACACCATGGGCGCACAAGAGTTGCGTTTGCGTGCTCTCCCTAGCCTTGCTCACGGTGTAAGGGACAGGCCAGTGCTTTCAGAGGCGTGTCAACTGGACACATTAACTCATAAAATACCCCCCTTGCCATGAAATATGCAGTGGCGGGCCACGAGGATGGAAGTTGACTATCCATAATTGATGTAAATGAGGAGCTCTCCCATGGCAAATGCTGTGTGAAACTGTCCTTCTGTGTGTGTGTGTGTGTGTGTGTGTGTGTGGCAGGAGACATGGGGCTTTGTGGGTTGCATTTTAAGTTATCAGACTTAAGGTTATATCTCGTGCCATCGTGTACTCAGGAAAACTTGGAATGCAGTTAAGAACAAAACCGAGACAATGTAACATGCAGCGTGCCCCAGAGTTGGGAGTACATTAAGAGCTGTGACAGGGAGAGCCGGCGAGGAGGCAGAAGAAGAAGGGGAGAGAGAGAACGAGCCAAACAAGGTGAAATCTTTGTCTTGACACAGGCATAAATTGAAATCTTCCGTACTGACCTTGTATGAATTGATAACGTCCTGGCACTTCAATAATGGATACCCCCCCCCTCACCACACACACACACACACGCGCCAACCCTCTTCTTTTTTTTTTCACTTTTCTCATGGGCCAAGTAGCCCGATGTTTCATTCGGCTGGCCTGCAAGCAGAATTAATATTTTACCGAGCATAACCACCATCTCTTTCTCCATCAGTGTCTCTGACATGCAAACGAACAAGACGATCGCATTCACGCAGGATAAGTGAGGTGAGGGTGATAGTATGCTTTGCTATCACCCCCACCCCACCCCCACTGTATCTGTCAAGCTCTAATTTGTCTTTGTCTTTCCAACAGATGATGCAGGTACAGTAAATGTGCTGGTGTGGGGAAATTGGAGAATTTCTCCGTCACGCTAATTAAATTGCGGATTGCATTGTACACATGTTCATGTGTTCCAGATATAGTTGACACATGTAGAAAGAGTAAATGAGACATCTGGTTTAAGAAGCTGTCAGTCTGTTGTTTGGAGCTACTTATTGTGAACAAATGCACCCACTAAAGCCAAAACACAGGAAGCACTTCTTTCATATAGGAGGGCTGGAATCTTAATTTTTGACGACTTCTGAATAAGAAGTGTAATTTTAAAGGGGGAAACAGCATGAGGAAATCACAGGAACAAAAAAAGTGTGGTTTCGAAGAGTGAATGTGAAAACCGACCTGCAGAGATTGCACTCAGGTAGTTAAAGCTGGCTGTTAGGCTCAAGTCAGGGCTGCCAAATCTCACACACTGAGACTCACGCTATTGACGTTTTTCACAGGCTCTCACACCACATGTCCTTTTTCCTCATGCAGTGAAAAAAACCTCTAACTTGTAACATGCAACATGAAAAGAGGACAGTAACGGCATAGAGATATACTACACAGAACAGGCAGCACACTGCGGCAGAACATATCTCTAAATCCATCATAGTGTAACTTAATTTTATGCATGCAACTCAGCCAGTGGCTCTTGATACATCTCTTCTTGTCTTCTTGCATCCAAGCAGAAATCACTGTGCCTGACAGATGAAGCCAGAACAGTAAGAATAAAATGCAGTTCCTGGAATGGCCACTTGAGGCTGACTCACAAAAGAGAGTGAATCCATGCATGTGGCACAACTTTCTACAGTCAGTGTTGGGAAGGTTACTTTTAAAATGTATTCCACTACAGATTACAGAATACATGCCCCAAAATGTATTTTGTAACATATTCCGTTACGTTACTCAATGAGAGTAACGTATTCTGAATACTTTGGATTACTTAATATATTGTCATGCTTTTTACAACTCCATGAATGTACTATTTCTGTGTGATTTATTACTATTAAGGTTACTCGCCATACCAACACCAACTAGATGTTAAAATCTTAATATAAAATGAGTAACAGTAGGTGGACATTAGGTAAGGCTGCACTTTTTGCAGCGATCTCGTATAGGAAACTATTCTGCGCGTATACAAAACAGGTCTGCTGCTCCGAACCGTAGCAAAGGGACCTCTGGCTAATACGTCGGGTTCGTGTCGTAGCTGAAAACTAGCTTTGCTTTGTGTCTGGGTCAACTTTGCTAGCGAGAGACAGAGAGAGGCGTTAAAAGGCTGCTCCAACGGAACTTATTGTTTCGCACGAAAACAGAACACACTGTACAGTCGAGTGTTAATAGCTTACTGGGCTACACTGCCCATGAGACTACATTATTTAGGGCTATGCCTGTAACACTCTGCCTATTGCCTTCATATTGAATTGTTTTTTGAACAATAATTTTTAAAATATTTCGTCACGTCATTATGTGGCCGCAAATAGAGGTGACATGGGCTGCGAGATTGAGACACAGAGCCTCTTAATGCGTGTTTTCTTTGGGTTTCCACCAGCGTGGAATTACCAAAAATAGAGAGGGGACAGCCTAATATACGAAACAGGAAAAGACCGCCGTGTAATCCATTTATTTCAACAAAGTAACTGTATTCTGAATACCACCTTTTTAAACGGTAACTGTAACGGAATACAGTTACTCATATTTTGTATTTTAAATGCGAAATGCATAATAAAATTACTAGAATGCAGGAAATGAGTCTATGAAAGAGAAAATACTAAAGTGGAGCTAAGATAAACACGCAAATTTAAAGGATTTGTTGTAGTTATGGGCCCTTTGAATCTAATGCCCAATTTATACCTTGAATTAAATCTTAAAAACTATGACATATTAAGCTAACTTATCAGTTAAATTGAACAGTCTCAATGTTCAAACATCGATCACATAAGCTAAAGTCTGTTGTTTTTCCGATTGTATGCAAAGTCTATCACAACGACTAAACACTGTAAAACCTAAAAGGAAGGTTTAAATTTTTGTTGTCATTTTAAAGCCTTTAAATCAAAGATTCTTTTCCACTCATTTACATTACTTGTGTATACATACAGAAGTCTTTGCTTATTAATGTGGGATAGTCAAACAAGCTACCTATTTCAAACTATATACTCCAGTTTCATATGCTAATGGGAAAAGAAGGGTTGCTCCTTTAATTAGTCATGTAGCTAGCTGATGTGCTTTTATTGCATCTGGCAGTTATGAAGAGGATTGATGGAAACATTTCTCAAATGAATAACCAGCTGAAGGGCCTAAGCAAAAGGAGATTCCAGTACTTATTATATAGCCAATTCTGAGTGTGCAGATGATTTGGAGACGTAAAATGGCAAGATAGGTCTGAAAGATCTGGCATCATAAGAAAGCACCTCACTCCTACACAGAATGTGCTTGACAGCCAGCGCCAGCTAAATAAGCATGATTATGTCCAACTTGGCAGCTGAATCACTGTTTAGAGACCTCTCAGACCACTCTGTGACTTCATTCCTGAAAAGGGATCCAACACTGCTGACAAATGTAGTGACTTTTTCAGGCCATCTAAGAAAATATTGAGTTGGGTCCCAGCACTTGGCAACAACTTAGGGTGGCTGATGATCACAGCTTTTCCCATCATGTGTTAAAGTATGTGTTGCAGTGTGTGAAGAAGGCACGATCGCTGTTACAAACATGCTCAAATAGCATATGAGATTAGATGATGAGTAACTTTTGAGCTCATAGCAAAGGCTACCTAGTATGATGAGGACTTGGCGAAGCAGATTAAAAAAAGTAGCAGCAGAAAAACTAGTTGCTCTCTAGGCGAGCTCTTAAATCTGAATATAGGTGAGGTCCAGTAAATAATTAAAAACCTACCTGCTTGTTTGTATGTTTTATAATCTCAGCAACGGATTTTTAAAGAAAAATAAATGACCTGGAGATAGGAAAGGTATAATTCAAAATGCACAACAATTACAGGCAGTAAGAGTTATCTAAGAGTCCTTGGGCAGCTACTTACTTGAAGTAGCAGATCCACATGTGTTTCTAATCTTACTACAATAGTTTTCATATTTCAAACACTAGAAAATATTATAGTGACTTCCAGTAAGAAGTACACCTTCATATTCTCTTCATGAGACAGGATGAATAGAATGTGTAAGTGCTTAACAAAGGGAGGAATGTCAATGTGGGATGTAGTCATCAGAACATGGATAGAATATTTGCTTTAGCACTATATATACCCAATGTCTAGAGCTAACATAAAGTACTGAGTCTATTCGCTTCTATATGAATGAGGCATTAAAGATACCACATACAGCAATCATAAGTCCAAAAAGCAAAACCCCATTCTATATGTTTCCTATTATGAGGGAAGTTGATAATGTGGTCACATATTAAAGCGAATATGTAAAACACACAGTGGAACCATGGATGTCTAACTTTCTATACACACCAAAACGTCTTCTTTTGACTTCAAAAGTAACATTTTCTAGTTTCAGAAAAATAAATGCTTATTGATGTGGCTAAACCAAAGCAGCAACCTAATCCTATCCTTACCCTTGGTAGTTTGGTGACTGTAAAGAGTCCAAGCAAGCTTGTTTCACAACAGAAAGAGAAAGGTGTGGGGATAACTAACTGGGCTTTTTGTTTCAAATGAACCAGGCAAGCAGTGGAAGGTCATTATACTGATAGAGGATTTTCCACATATTAATTTCTATACTCCAGATTTTAATTGTAGCTCTCTGTATGTATAGATCAGTCATGTTTTTCCTAATCATTTCAGCTAGCCTCTGTCCCCATTCGCATACAAAGTGCTGAAAAATAGAATAGGAAGGAACTTTTAGTTGTAAAGTTTTTAGCAGCGTAATTTGCATTACTCCAACTTTTTAAAAAATGTATTTCACTTTACGTTCTTCCAGAGGGTTTGTATTCAGCTGTGGCACTCACTTCTAGACACTGGATGACTGATCCATGATAATTTTGAAAGCATTGTTGCTATATAAAAACCTTAATGCGTTAGAGTGTTTTTCAAGAATGTAATGTGACAATCACTCAGGCCTTTCCTCCCCGCCTCTTCAGGGCCAAATCAATGGCCATTGTTTCCCTCCTTTGACCTTGCCAATAAGCCAGGGGACAGAGCTTGGATGTAGTTACCGCTGCCGCTCTCCTACAAAGACTTCAAGGTCATTATCTGATTTATGCTGAGCAGAGGAAGGAACTCATAGCCTCTGGTTTTTCCTTTCTTCTGTCTAACCTTTTTCTTTCCCGTTCTCTCCCGCTCATTCTTTCTCTGCCATGCCTTCTGCTGAATGGCAACCCCTAATCAAGCCCTGACTGGAGTCTTGATTTTAATCACCCTTACACACTCCTTTGCCAAATTCCTACAGGCAAATAGCCATGAAAAATTTGCCAGCATTTCCTCACCTTGTGCTGTGCAGCTATTTGTTGTCCAGCTTTAAACCGTGTAAAATAATATATTATTGAATTCCGGGGGAGGAGAGTAGAGGGAATGCAGGGAGAGGGAGGGCAAGGCACAGAGGGAGACCAAGGTCGGCTTGTTTTGCCCGAGGAGCTGTCGATCAATATCATTTGGTCAATAACTTCTTTATTACTACCACTATCACTCCAAGCAATATAATTTTAGAGTTAAAACACTTTTTTTCCCTCGATCTCTCTGCCTGTAAATACTGTTCAAATATTGAACCGTGTGCCAACTAAAATGCAAGGCACCATCACATAAAAGCCAATTGATGCTTTGCCATTCTAATGTTTGCTATTCAAACATATTCATCTGACGGAGGATGAAATGAGATGTGCTCCATCTCCATTATCATTTGTCCTTATTTTATATTTCACATATTGATTAGATGTGTTTGCATAATTATTGATTCAGGGCATGACTTGCCAATGTCTGATGATACTTTAATAGAAGTATAGAAGTGGCAGCTTTAGAGAAAACTTCACTCACAACCCCTGTTGCCTTGGGAAGGGCGCTGGGAGCCAAGAGAAAATTTACAGATGGAGCCAAAGTCAAGGATGGGCAAAAGAAGAAAAGGGCTAAGAACGTTAATGATTCCCACTCTTATAAGTTTTCCTACAGCTCATATATTTTTAATTCAGTTAAACACACTTTTATTCTGTCATGTTTGGTATCCAGTGGCATTAGCTGTGTTTGTCAGGTGATAGACACCACAAATCTTTTAAGCATTTTAGTTTCCATTAATCTGAAATCTGCTGAAATATCAGGGTTTCACAGTTACCACAAATTTCATCATCTTTATTGTAATTTCACAAACAGTCAAAAAAAACCTGAACCACTCCCCAAAGTTCCCAAAGTTCCCAAAAGAAAAGTGCGAAGTCTCTGCTGTGTGGCAGGCAGGAATCAGATCCAAAGTGCATGACTCAGAAGACAAGGCGTAAAACTCAAAACAGCTTTGCTGCCGAAGCTTGCAAAAATAACAAACTTAACAAATCCAGGAGCTAATTATCTGACAAGCAGTAACCTACAGGAAATGCATGAGGAGGGATACACACATAGTTTGAGGGATAACAAAATACACAATATCAGAAATACAAACTAGGAAACTCTTAATCATAACCGAAACTCAAATACCTGGGGACCGCAGCAAAAAGGGAATTTTTTTGGTAATATCATTTCATTAGAGTGACATTGTAATAGGTTTCTATTCTATACAAGTGGTCATCAGAAAGTTCAGGGAATGGGCCTTTAAAAAGCCAATCCAAAACTCTTTACCCTAAGTGCATCAAAGTTTTCCTTCAACTCGATTTTCATTTTAGGGAAGCAGTTGAAGATACAGATTAAAATCTGAAGATCTGATTTGGCTAGCAAAGACTGTATAAGTGTTATCCAATCAAAACCTTGTGTGCCTAGGTGGTTTCTAGATCACTTCCAGCGGATCTTAAAAAGATGTTGGGAACGTTGTTACGCTTGTTCAGCTGTTACCTGCCTTAAAATTTAAAGCTCTGTGAGCTAACTCAAGTGCAAAAAAGACAACATTTAAAGCGCCGGGAGGTTGAAGCTGCTGGTCAACAGTCTTTATATTCTTTTTGCTATCACACTGACACTCCTCATACATAGAGATGGAAGCAGGTCCCCAGAATCAGCATACCAGCAATGCATTTCACAACTCAATCTCAGTGATTACTTATTTCCCACCACAATTTTAATACAAACTAATTACGTATTAAAGCTATCAAATAAATGTACGGTTAGGTTAGGGGTCAAGGTTGAGGTTAGGGTGTGTGTTTTTATATTGAACTACTTCACAATGCATATAAAAGACTGAGGTGGTCACTATGAAGTCACCCAGTGGAACTGAATTGTGCATTATGACGCTTCAGTGTTGTGGGCCCCACTATGTTGGTTCTTTCAAGCCAGAAAATGTTTGATTGCTAAGTTAGCTAAGACTAAGACCTCAGCCAAGGATACCTTAGTTGGCCAATCAGAAGTCTAGAAGCCTGAGATGGAAAGAGTAAACAAAGATGGCACATAGAAGAAGTCTTTCTAAATAGAGGGACAGTAACTGTGTTTGTATATGTAAGCATGCAAAAGCTGGAGATAGTAGGATTAACAGCAACAGTATATTGTCTATGTCCGCCATTGTAGAAATTCATCTCATACAAACAGTAAGGTGGTGTAACATTTTGAAAATTGAAAATTGAAAACCCTGGCAGGAGTTTCTAAAAACCTCTGTTTTCAGTGATCCAAAATGCCGTGTACGTGTGGACGTAGCCTGAGCCTTACCAGTATCCAGAGAATAATAGAAATAGTAAAATAATACTATCTTACCTGAGACACACAGCTAGACGCTGTTCTAACTCTCTGAAACCCTTTACCACCTCAGATCTGACAACAAGAGTTCAAACTGCCCATCCTGAAATATGTATGAAAGCAGTGACAATACAACCTCAACTCATGGATCAAACCATGAAATTCTCACTGCTTCTGACTTCTCATGAGAATTGGATGGACCCAGAATCTTAGTTTCTCACTTTTCTTATTAGCAACATCAGGCTTAATGTCAACTTCATGTTTTTTTCCAAAGTGTCTTTTTTCAAGACAAATTTTTGTGTTCATTGCCTATATACGTAACACAGCACGCTCGGATATGACAGGAATAATTTGAATTTTGTGGCATTTTTTCACAAAGCGTTCAGCGTGTAACGACCGTAATACTTTAGCCTAACAATCCTATGAACCACTGCTCTCTAACCATTAGGTTTCTCCAATGCAAAGAAAAAAGATAAAAACTTTCAGATATTTCATACACTGTACACATTCACATTCATACTGATCATATCTCAGCTTTAAATACTCAAGTGCATTTTAATCCTGGAGTGTCACATAATGCTGCTTTGAAACATGCCTGAGAGATAACAGTCTTGTTTTAAAGCCCTTCAAAACTTACAATAACAGTTTAAAAGGTTTAAAATCCCCGAGACCCTGATTGGTATCACTCTGTTTTTTTCACGTTCTTGTGCTGATTTGTTGGGTTTTTCACTTGAGGTGAGCATATTTCTTTATGTAGTAAAAAGGCATCTTGGGGGTATGCAGATTGCAGTAGAATGATTATGACTGACTAATATATGCAGAGTAATAAAACTGAAACTGGTTTGTACTCAGATTTCATGGATTTCAACCATTTCCATGCACGTATTAATAAATGAGACCCATTCTTATTTTCCTTCACTGATTGAAAACTTATGGGCAATTTTAAGTGACAAATGGGAAAAAGTGCATAGCACCCTCAAGTATATAAGTCTGACTTGAAGATTCTACATTTGGAAAGGAAAAAAAAACAGACTGAAGGGAGAGAAAAGCCATTTGAAGGAGAACACCGAGGTAGAAGAAGAAGTGGCAACAGCTGATTTCAGTTGCGCATATTAACAGGCGTGTTTATTTCTGTAGGCGCTTCCTTCTTCCTCTCTCATTACATGAATCCTTGTTACAATGAAACGTCAATTAAAAAAAAAACTGTAAAAGGAGAGGAGGGAAAAATTGAAGGATGGTGATCTGCTTGTGAATGCTGCTCTTTGCTTTTGAACCGCTAAAGAAACACACTTGTTCATTGCAGTGTGCAAACACTTACATGCATGTCAGCGTCAGTGTTGTGCACAGACACACTGTACTACTTATGCAGAGTATGAAGGTTCACACTATTAATATTTGATGAGCAAAGGCACACAAACACCACAACACACATGCAACACATCTGATGCAGACAAATGCTGATCAAAAGAAGAGATCACACACACACACATGAACCCACACCGGCCCTTCTCACACCCTGTGGGGGACTGAAGGCCTTAACCTTGAAACTCTAACTCCGCGTCAAGCAAAATGCTTCCACATTTTCCAAAAAATGCACAAAGAAGCTGTGTATGTTTTCATAGCAGGCCTAACAGGACTGAGAGGGCTCTGACCTCAGAGTCTGTCTTTATCTGACTTAATCTTTAACACACCTCCTGGCAGTGCAATACCCTGGGGTTGGTAAATTTTCTTGACCAAGGACATACATGAGCTAACCTCCACTAAAGCTGCACTTTGTTTTGGCCATTTGGTAACAGTTGCCTGTTAAAACATCTGCAATGCTCAGAACAACATTAGTACTCATTTCAAGTTGTTTTCTGGCTGTCTAATGATTATAAGTGGTGTTTCCTCTCTATTTATAGCTCTGTTTCGGTCCCAACCAGCTGAAATAATATATATGTATATATATATATATTTAAATTTATTAACGCTTTTCACATTGAAAGTCATTGTACTAGGACCCAGCCACATCCATTATGAGTAAAAGAACCAGAAGCCATTTTTGAACCCTGCCATTTCTGGCGCATTTAGTAACAAGGCTATTTGATACAATAATGACTTAAACAGATGCAGCATTGCTGCAATAATTTCCTTTTCAACAAATTTGTTGGAGGTATAGTTAAGAGGTTTTAGAAAAGGTTTAATAACATCAGGTTTAATGATTCATTGTTATATGGATTTCATGTACTTTTCATTTATTCCAGATACCAATTCATTTTGGGCTCAATGTAGGCCACAAATCCAGAAACAAGAAGTTTCCTGTTTTGAACATTCTGGTCTAGGTGGAGTTTGCATGTTCTCTTTGTGCCTGCATGTGTTCTCTCCAGGTACTCAAGTCCAAAGACATGCAAGTTAGGTTAACTGGTGATTCTAAATTGGCTATGTGTGATGGTCTGACACTCTGTGACCTATACCATAAAGGGGTTTGTAGAATATACTCAATGGTGATCCAACTCCTGGGTCAACTGACTCCAGGTTTCTAGCTCCAAGTTATCAAGCAGGTTGTCCACCAGTGCTGTAGCAACCACAGCAAGAGTTGCAATAGACATAGATCATGGGTGTCAAACTCTGGCCCGTGGGCCAAATTTGGCCCGCAGCCTAATTACATTTGGCCCGCGAAGCCATACCAAATTACTATTAGAGCTGGCCTACTGGTATTATACAGCTAATATATATATTGTTTAGTATTAAGCTTTGCTTGTTCTATATTCAGTTTTTCAGCAAAACGTGTTTGAGTCCATAAGAAAAGATTCATTCTTAAATCTGGAGGAATAAATATATTTCAATAAATATTAACGTTAGCCCGCGACTTTGTTCCATTTTGAATTTTGGCCCACTGTGTATTTGAGTTTGACACCCCTGACATAGATCATTTAGTAAAGACAGCGATCATTCTGTTGCAGTTGCTTATTGAAGATGTAAATGAAAACATGCTTGGAGAAGACTATTTACATGATCTACCTTTACCACAGCCTAACACAACAAGTCTTAGAGACTATGAATGCGAAGCACTACAAATTAGGACTTGGTCAGAAATGAGATGGTCGGAGCTGTAGAACTTATGGGCACGGAAAACGTATTGTCAAGATGTCACACATGATCTTCACTTAACAGTCAGAGATGAGCTCGGCCTATTCACAAAGTGCCTATGCCCAGAGTCTGTATCCCAAGCCATGTGAATCAGGTCCACCCATGTCCACAACCCAACAGCAGGTGTCGACATAGTCTGGCAATGATTAGAAGACACTTGTGGGTGTCTGGAGATGATTGAACATGTCCTGTTGAGAATGCTAGAAACTTTTCCAAGGACAGCCAAGGCTCCCTGCAGGCTGGAAGACCTACTTCTTGCAAATTCAGGTAGCACTAGCATGAGGAGTCAATCCTATTGTAAACAAATGTCCATGGTCTTCAGGAGTGCTGGATCTGGAAGATGGAAAACTATTGCATTTCCTTTCCACCTTTCAGTTTCTTTTTAAATTTTGTATGCAGTCAAGCTTTTGCCTTTGACACAACAAGTAGCTCCAGCCATTTAAAATGAGAGAAACTTTTAAAGAACAGTAATTAGATAACAATGTCATTAAGGAAAACTGAAGTAGTAGCCATACCATGGCTCACCAGGATAGCACAGCAGAGAAAAAAATCAGATGAATGAAAGAGCCCTATTCATAATGAGCTGCATCTGCTAGGAAAGCGTCATGGATTTAGAAGCAAACATCTAGATAAGAGTAACGCTTATCTGAAAAAATTTGTGTGGCTAAGCGTATATCAGTGTGCCACTCTGGTGCAGCTCCTTGGACAGTGGACACCTTAGTAATGAGGAGCATGGTGGGGACCAAGAATGCAGTTCATCACCAGAACTTACATCAAAATGCACAAAAAGGCTGAGAGGTTGTAAGCCATGTTGGACAATCATAGCAAATGGCTAATGTTGAAGTCAAGAGTTTTTAACCTATTAGGCATTAGTGGACATCCACCTCCCTATACTCTGAAAACAGGTTCAAGCAAAATAGAAACACGTGAAAGGAAGGCTAGAAATTGATGAGAGTTGGAAATCGCTTGGAGGCAGCATAATCCTTATTCTTCTTTTCTTCTGGTCAACCATGTTGCTCTCCAAGGCTGTCAATTCACTGAAGGGTTTTCACAGATAAAGAAGAAACTGAAGAAATAGAGCTCCAACATTCAGGAAAGTGATATCGTCTCACTTAAGGACAGTCAAGTGATCCAGCAAGTGGGGATGTAGTGCCTGGTGATAATTCTCTTTGGGTGAGAGAGAATGATGGGTGTAGAGACACTGCAGGTTTCAGTTTCATACAGACATAAACTTTATGACAGTTGTACTATCTAGCATGAATCTTGTGTGCTGCCTTGTCTGCACATGATTATATTTACCAGCTAAATACAGTATCACAGGGAATCATAGCTGTAAGACTAGTGGTTTAAAGAAACCCCCCCATTTCTGTGCCACTTCTACTGATGCAGCCACTTCTTAATGAAGATTATAGTTTGGAGTCCAGTCTTCACGCTACAGGTATAATTCAACATATATTTTAGCTAAAAAATATAGTCTGTATTTGTCACGTTTAATGCAATGATTCCTATTTTCACCCTCAGTTTGCATCCTTGACGTTGCAAATGTACAATGTAGCCACAGTAATACTAATCCCTCTCTGACAGGGATAAAGATGCCAATTTCCATGTAAAAAGGCCTTCATTACAACATTAGGTCTCTGGTGGTGTGGATGTGAAGTTCCACATGGCTAATAACAGCCCCGAATCTCCTTAGGACCCTGATCTTTTATTCAAGTCAGCCCTTGTGCAGTCCAACAAACTTCATTTATATTGCATGTCCTAGTCAGCAGTATGGAGAGATGAATTAGCATACAGAGTCGCGGACACAGTGATTACAGGCTGACAGGCGACTTACACGCCCCCTGCAAAGAGCTGAACATGTCTTCATTTTATTTTTTTTTCTCTGTCCTTCTATAGCCCGGAGCAGCTGATACAAGGGTTTCTAATAGAGCAGAACACAGGAGAGACGAGGCGAGGGGCGCTTTAATAATGAATGGATGACATTGGTGATGGGAAAAAGAGAAGCAGAGTATAAGAGAGGTAGAGAAAGCTTTAATTAAAGGAGCTTCGTGGAGTATTTTAACATCAATAAAACACTGCAGAATTTATGTTAGACATTAGTAGCATTATTGTGAGCCGACCATCAGCATCAGCGTGGCTGATTGACCTCAACTAGATCCAAATCTGCAGTCCAGTGCTGGCATATATGCAGCACATGCCACGTGCTATTTGCTACAAATCCACCACCAGTTTGTGTGCCCTTTATGACATTTAAAGATTCTAACAAATATTAGGACAATTATTTTTTAGGTAAACAATATGGCATCTGGATGCCTCGCAGGTGAGGTGCTTCAGGCATGAAGGAGAAAGACCTGTGGCAGGCCCAGGAAGTACTGGAGAGATTATGTTTCTTGCCTGTCTCTTTGTTCCCCAGCATGAGTTGGATTAGGTGGCCTGGTAGAGGCATCTCTGCTGGGTTTCTTTGCTTAGATCACTGCCCATATGACCCAAACCTGGTAAGCATAAAAAAAATGCATGGGATGAAATATTGTATACCCTCGAAGGCCACCGAACTATTGCTGTGCTAACATAGAAAGACAGCCAATCATTCACACATACAGCCTATTTAGACTTAAAATATAGATACATTTTGGTCAAAATCATGAATACTAATACAAGACAAGGGGTTTGATGTTGCAGAACTGCACAACTGTTCATAAACATATAATTCCAGGAGCAACACAGGTCTTCAAACACATAAACTTTACACACAAACCAACCTTGATCTTAGCTCATGTCCTGGTGGTAGTGATGACATTACTACCAATGTACCGCTTTGTTTTTTTGATAGTAAGTGGGCTTCTCTGCCCTGTTTTTAGAGGTAAAAGCTGATGACTTTGTAAGCTGCACTTTTGTGGGTTACAGTCCTCTCTTTTCATCTTACAATCCCACACATACGTCACTTAGACAAACTAGGTAGCTTAGAACTACACACATAGATAATCTATGTATGTGTGTGCTGAGTTTTCTGTACTTTCCGTCTTCACAGAGCAAGGGAGCACATGAAAGAATGGGACTAAATTAAACTCGTCAAGCTGAATTTATTTATGATTTTTAAAATGGGACCATTGTAAAGTTATTTTCCTGACACTGTTTAGGGTGCACCTTTTGCCCTATGGTAGTTGGAATAGGCTCCAGTCCCCTGCAACCCTGATAAGAATAAGCAGGAGAAAATGGATGGATTGATAATGTACCAAAAGACAGAGTAAGCTGGACTGTATTTCTACATGCTCTGTAAGAATTTCCCATGCTATTGCCTCTTTGAAAAGAGGCCTCTGAGGCGTGGCCTAAACATTCTTCACCAGAGTTGCCAAAGTTATATCTTTGAGGAAATAACTCTCTCACGCCACCAGGGCTCATTAAAGAAGTAAGAGGGTGTAGCAGTGAGGCCTAGTCTATTTAACTATAGCCCAAAGTGTACAGAGTGGCTTCTGCTCTTGCGCTTGTTGAAAATATGATTGCCAGTTTAAGGCACAGTGTTTTTATCCTTTGGCATCAAATGCGACCCTTCTTTCAGATGCTTGTGTCGCAGCGATACTCTCATTATATTGGATCAGTGACTTGATACATGAAAATACTGGATGCTGAAAGATACATTTTCTATTTTAAACAGCAATATAGTGAAAATATATATAGGGAATAAGGTAAAGACCTTATATACACAAACAATGAGATGACCCCCTATGAGCAAGCACTTGGCAACAGAGGGAAGGAAAAAAACCTTTAACAGGAAGAAACTGCAGACAGATCCAGGTTCAGGCTGACTGCGCAAAGTTACATCAGAGTGACGTCTGTTATACTTCTATTATACTTCTAGCATTGACGTCTGTAGGATCTCCGTGTCCGAATGATATCATTGTGGACGTCTTTTCAGTCATGTCAAACTTAGACTCAATTTACATGTCATTCATATAATGCTTCTACATTTTGACTCTGTAGTCCTATGTTTCCTGAGGGTTGAGGCCATGTTTTCTGTCCTCAGTTATGTGTGAAGGAATTCAGAGAGATCATCTCTAAGATGGTGCAGGCTCTTGAGCTAAAATAAAAGTGACCCCAGCTGCAGCAAAATGTGCACATCGACAAAGACTGTCGAGCAGATAGTCCAGTTCATACATGCACATAACTTTCCGTCGCAACTTCTCTCAGTCCTTCTGATCCCAAACACACTCACTTCCTCTCACACAACTCTTCACAATAAAACATGATCCCAACCTCTTAAATAAAAACAAGCTATATATAATGCAAATGCTCTTTAAAACACATTGTACATATTCATATGTATCATGCTGATAACAACAATGTGGATATTTCTAAATAAAAACATATTACATTTAATAATCATGTGTATTTTCTGCACCTGTCAAGGACGTCCACATGAAGACCCAAAAAAATCACCCAGTCCAAATTTCAAATGTTGAACGCTATATTTATGTCCAGGTTGGATCATGGTTGAACGTCCAAATTGTGGACCAAGTTCGGATGGCGTACAGATGTCCAGCATTGGTCATGGACCGACGTGCCCAATATAGACATGATCTGCACGTCTATCCGACATACAGTGTTTAGTGGGCCAGTTCAGGGTGATTTTACTGGCTTACTGGTCTGTTACTATATTGATGCCTGAGGAGTGAGAATGACGCGGTTAAGAGTGAGAGAAACACTTCACTGCATTTTTGAAACACATAGTTAGCATAAATGAAAATCTAAATGAAAACAAAACACAGGAAAGTAAAGAAAAACAAGTGTAACATTTTAAGATAAATACATTTTTTGCATCCTAAAAAATTCACTATGAGATAATTTAATAATTTTTCAGCAATCCCACAAATGGTTCCTATGTTTCTCCTGTAATGCACACGTTCGTTCTCCCTGTAAAAAACACTTGATCAAAAGTTTTTTTTAAATATTTCTTTAATAGAGGTAAACAAAGTTTCTTATTCTTCTTCATTCCAGTTTATCTGGATGACCAAGGAGAAAAACACAGAGCAACGGCAAATTAAGAGATTCGGGTGAGAAAGTCAACTGGACTGCATATGCATGTTAGTGTGAGATTTTGAAAACGGTCTGAATACGTGTGTGTGTGTGTGTGTGTGTGTGTGTGTGTGTGTGTGTGTGTAGAAAGAGAGCGGGGGGTAGTAATGTATTCAGGACAGGCCTGGCCAACCACTGCTATCAAAGGGACCTGCCTGGCGAACTGTAATAACTGGAAAATTATTTTGATAGCCTGAAACAATCTTGGATATCACAGAACTTTATTAAAATAATATCAAATCAAATTAGCCTGTATCCCCATAATGAATTAAGTAACAGGTTACGCCGATATTAATCTCCTGGCTGGCTCGCAGGCATGACAGCTCCAGCATTTAATCAGTACTGCCTTTCTCTCTCTCTCTCTCTCTCTCTCTCTCTGTCCATGGGAGGGTCTTTTAACACACACATCCAGGAGAAATCCTCGACAAGCCGACAGCCCCATAGCTGTGTGGCGGTTAAACTAGGAAGGCTTCAAAAGACATCCACACCCTCTCTCTCTTCCCCTCTGAATACAGAGGGTGATTTTGCCCCATTTCCCCCCCATTCCCCTCCCTCTGTTCTGTCTGCGTCACTTGCCCCCGGTGAGGTTATTCAAGAGCAGAGGAATTGGTGTCTCTAATGTGTGTGTGTTGAGGGGGTGTTTGGAGGTATTCGGGTGAGGATGCGGGGGTCTCCGGAGAGTTGTGAGTAGCAGCTGACCCACTGGGAGAGAAATAGGAACCTCTCCCCACACCTCCCCTTCCCTTCAACCCTCTCCATCCCCAACACCACCACACCCCCAACTTCATGCCAGATTAGTGTATATTCAAAGTAAGATTGCAAAGGATTTTTTTTCTTGCTAATACCTTTCACAATACCATCAAAATACACTTTTATGATTTAACGCAACAGATTTAAGCCCAAAATAGTAAATTGTGTACTTTTTAATAAAGAAACCAGTAAAAATAGAGAAATAAAAAGCTTTTATTGTGAAAAACAAGGACATGGATCCCAATTAAGGTGTCTGTAGCTTACAGAGGAAGTGCCTTCAACCTGCATTCTTTCTAATGGCCAGTAGAGGGCAACTACTTTGGCTTCAAAAATAAATGTACTGATACTGGAGACAGCTCCTTTCATCTCAGTAAACTCTTTCATAAAAGGTTTGTGGTCTTAATCAGTAGTTTTACATCTTATTAAATATAACTTTGTGTTTATTCTGTAAATTTTGGTCCCTATAATAGTCAAAAGAGAAGAAAAGGAAAGACCAGTAAACCAGAAGCAGATGAGGCAAAAAATTAAGAATAACCAAAGATGATGCGAGTTGTCTCAAATACTTGTTATCTGGGTGTGGTGGAAATAGCAAAAGTCCTTATGTCATACCTCTGAAAAACGAAAGGCTAATGGCTTCTAGTCCGCACTGGTTAGTAGCTTTACAACAATCCAAGTAAAGTGGTTACAGGATATTTGGGGATGTGCTTCAACAAAATGATCTGCACCAGATCCAACTTTCAACTTACTGGACTCAAAGGATCTGCAGCTAATGCTTTGTTGACAGATACCACAGGGCACTGAGATTGGTCTGATGGGGTTGATGCCTCGGCACGTTGAAACCATTCTGAAACACAAAAGGCCCAACGGCATATTAGGCAGGGATGGTTTCACGGTTTTGGCTCATTACTATGGTAAAGAGTTGGTTTTAGACGTGACTGTAGCTTTAAAATATACATTTACAGTCATTAACTAGTATGATAAGTTTGAAGTACAGGCAAATGAATATAACGAAGTTATAATTACAATTTAAACCAAAACTCATAACAGCATACTAAACACAAGAAGCCTGCGTGTGCTGTTAGATGAAGCTGAACAGCTCAGTAATGTCTCTGGTTTATTGGCTCCTGTCTCAGTTATCTCAGCTCAGCTAAATAACACCTCTAAGAATGTTCAGATCAGGGGTGCTATCATATACTGCTATTGAAGATAACTGTGATATATAAAAATAAAAAAATTAATGGATCATGTCAGACACATTCACGTAATAATACTGTAAGTCAGCCAGTGCCAGTACAGTCATGGTCAGACTCCTATAAAGTGTCATGAGTACCGCCAAGAATCATAGGAGACTGCTGTATGCTATCACTGATGCTTCTCTGTTCTTCTCTGCTTTCTAGACACTTCGACCTAATGTAATCTAATGTAAGTTGCTCTGTTAAGATCCACTATGCCCTATACCTTGACTTGCAGGCACATCTGCATTTCATAGCTGACCTTTAATCATTAGTTACTATTAATCTGTCTTTTTTCCAGTGTCTTCTACCCTCACCACCCTAAACCAGTCATGCCACAGATAGCCTCTCTGAACATGGATCTGTCAGAAGCTTCTTCCTGTCGAAAGGGTTTTTTTCCCCCCATTCCCCCTGTCACTGAGTGCTTGCTCATAGGGGGTTACATGATTGTTGGGGGTCTCTCTCTATTACTGTAGAGTCTTTACTTCACAATATAAAGCACCGAGCACTGTTGTTGGGATTTGGTACAGTGTAGCTAAAATAAGTTGAACTGAACCTCATAAGTTATTGATGAGAAAAGGCTTGTAACTTAGAAACTATGGTTTTTACACATTTTTTGTTTTTGTTTTTTTTGGGGGGGGGGTACATTTTCGTTTTTCACTTGATATTTATTACTAAACATATAAAAGCACTTTACTAAATAATGAAATAAATGCTACACATGTAGTATATCCACATGAATAAAATCAATATATTCATTGCTTAATAACTGTACCCAGAATTATAATTATAAAATAAGTATATTAAAATAACAAATATATAGAAATAGCAAAATCCTGCACTTTGAATTTGCTTCCACTGCTCTACAAACTTTTCAGAAGACTGAAATTAGACCACACTACAGACAGTGTATTACCTTGATAGGTGTCAGAGTTAGGGAAAACCACCATATATGGTAAGACCAGTACACGCTTCTGTTAAGTGTCATAAATTAAGATGTAAATTTGTCATTTGGGTTTTCTGAAAGGGGCTGTTCTCCAGCCGCTTCTCTTTTTTTGTACACTCATGAATAGGCATACGCACTAACACTGAGGTCAGTACACGCTAATTTGGGTTGGCACCTTGTTCAAAGGCTCCATTTACACATACCATCAGCATATGTTTCATACCTTGAGATGTGGGCTCATGTTCTTTACCTGAATTTGAATAAAAACTAATTTTTTTTTTTCCAAACCATATTTTTCAAATTGACTTTTCATGTGCAGATTTTTTTAAAATGTTGAAAATGCCTTGTAATTCCATGTAGTTTGAATGATCAGCTCTATTATGACTGTGACTTTTAGAGCTCCATGCTTAACCCGGCCTTTTGAGTGCTGGAAGAGGTGAAAAAGGAGAGCCACTGTTCTTCTTTCTTTCTTTCTTTCTTTCTTTCTTTCTTTCTTTCTTTCGTCTTCCTATTCCACTCCCCAACCTCCTCAACAGCCCCCCACCCGCCCCTGGCTGATATTGCTGTCGCCTTTCTCTTATCTGTTCCCCGCCTGCCGTCTTTCTTCTGCGTCTACCCCCGCCTCCTTCTTGTTGTGTTGCCCAGCGGACTGCGCCACACAGCCCACCTTAGGGGTTGGAGGGATGGCGGGGACACTAAATCTTTTGATGCAGCCGTTTGTGGCGATAGCATCTGAACTCGCCGCGCCTTTGCCAGGCAGGGCTGACAGATGTAGCAAGACCCTTCCACAGCTCTCGGCTATTGGATATCTATTACTGCTGGCGCTCAGTGTGTATGTGTGCGCTCTCCAAGCAAAGGTAGCACACAAATATCTTTATGAACACATCTGTCACATGCATCAGGCCACACATATCTATGTTTGCGCACAAGCAAGTTCAAGCCCGCACAAACACGCACACACGGTAAAGGAAAACAAAGAAATGTCACTCATATTCTCATATTCATATCATATGAATCCATCTTTCCTATTAGAGTTCCAGTACTTAGAGAAGCAATTGTGAAATATGAAGCGTTTTATCTCGTGATCCAGGTACAGCCATTCCTTCACGTCAAGGCGTGTACGCCCTTGAACTTCTGCACTTGGCCAACACACATACGCAGGCAGCAACTCCAGCTCGGTGCAGATTCCCTTTTTATGGGCTCAAAGAGTGACACATTTGCTCTGGAAATGGAGCTAAGACAGCAAGCGACAAAAACGTCACAAAGTGATGCATTTCCTAAGTGTCCCTGCGTCCATATGGTGACACGTCTCAATGACAATATGAAGCCTGCTCATATCGAGGATGAAATAACCGGGCTTACGTTCTCGAAAGCATTCTGAAGGAGAATGTCATGGCAAGGAAGTTGTTTTAAAACACAAAGCAGGTGATTTGGAGCTGATTAGGTGGTTGAAAGTGGATTGGGACTGCTCTTCATCGAAATATGCTTTTGAGTGTTTGTGCACGTGCGCGTGTGACACTGACAAAGCCTATGTTGAAATATGGATGTGTGTGTTTGTGTGTGTGCTGCTTCCTCCACTGAGGGGTTTGAGTGTGTGCCATCTGGCAGCTCAGGAGGATGAAGAGGATGAGGAGGCTAGGGAGAGGGCCCCGTTATGATGACTCCTCCGCCCCCTGTGTCCTCCCCCTCTGTGGCCCCAATAAACACGTGTGTCTCTCATACAGCACCCCCCAACACCCCCACACAGAAAAGAAAGCACACAGATGTATCCGTGAACACATCAACATCCACTGTCTACAGCTGTCCTTCAGAGTCACAGGGGCTCAAGGCTGAACAATACTCCAAAACTTTTTGAGGTTTTGGGTTTCAATTCATTCCATTTCCCAAGTGTTTTAATAGCACAACTGACAGCTTTATTTATCCCATGTGGTGGGATGTACCAAAACTATAATAACATTGTAAATAAATATTAAATACGAAATAAGAAAGGCTTCGACAGGTTCTATATAAATTATAGATGTAGCCACCATGACGTCACAAACTGGATTTGAAGCTTCTGCAGTATCACTTCATAACATTGAAGCTTCTTGTAGAAGGTTTACCTTATAATTAAGTCAAATTATTTCTCAAATAATCTGAAAACAACTATTTAAAAATACTGCCTTAAAAACGCATCAACACCACAGGCATGGTTGAGAGGTCCTCTTAAGTGATATAAATGAATGAAGGCTGCCTGCGTTTAATTACCTGTGAAACTCAATCTGCCAACTTTACTACATCCAAGTTGTTATAAAAGATTTTGCCCCACCTTTAAGTGTTATGATGGTGTAAGTAACCATAAAGACCAAAACTGTTTTTTGTACCAGACTGTAAACATGTTATCTGCAGCACGGTTGTGATCTGCAAAAAGCAGGGATGCGATTCTGAGGCCACCATCCCTGTCCAGCCAAAACTTGTCCAGCCAATAACAGTTGGTTCATCTAATGTTCACAATGAATGGGGAACGTGGTTCTTGGATTGGAAAGTGTCTGAGCGGCAAGGGTTTTATGTTCTGACTTGACAATGAACCCCAAAGCACCGTCAATTCAGTAAAAATATACCTGGATATAAAAACACATAAGGGAAAACTATCAGTTATGGATTGACCTCCCCAGAGGCCTGACCCCAATGCTATTGAAGCAGTGCTGGATCATACTGACAGAGAATGAAACAAAAGGCAACAACATCCAAAGAGCTTTGGAGTGTCCTTCAAGAAGCCTGGAGAACTATTCCTGAGGACTACTTCAAGAAAATACAAGCCTAGGAGAGGGATGTGTTGAAGAACAAAGACATTCATACCAAATATTAACCTGCTAATTGTATGAACTGTGTTTTTTTCCCTTAAGTACTGTATTTCAAGGTATGTCTGCATATGCTATAATAAATCGCTTCACCCATTTCCCACTTTTGAAGCAAAATATAAAGCAACGAGGTGTGGCTCAGGACTTTTGAACAGCACTGCATGAAATTTGTTTGGAAATGTAGCATCTTAATTTCTCAAAAAATGACTCACTGGTGACCAAGTGGATGTTAAAAGGAAATTTAGATAGCAAAAAAATGCTTAAGGTGGCAAACTAAAAATAAGAAAAAGATGGAAGGAAGCATCAGTATTAATATCTGCATTAGTGTCAAAGTGCTCTTTAGTTACAGGGAAAAAAAGATGTGCCAGGTCCAAATCACCATCTAGCCCACTTCAAGTAGCATCTCCTGCCCCTGTGCTTCACCCAGGCGGCATCATGCGAACAATAGGCTAATGAGATTTAAGGATAGGGGCCTGAGCGGCTGCCAAATTACTGCCAACCCAGAGAAAATCTTCCTCCAGTTCTCTCTCTCGCTCCCTCTCTCTCTTCCTCCACTTCTTCTCTTTATATTTTTTTTAACACCCACCCATATTTGTCATTCAAACCAGCTTTAATGGAGAAAGATCTATGCATATGTAAGTGACAGAGCTGGAAGCCCATTACCGGCATTCAGTGGAGCACTGTGGAGAGACCCTCTCCAGGCTTGGATTACTGACCATTAGGGCTTATTTCTGCACCATCTCCAGGCAATTATTCCCCAACATACCCCGCCCCTCTCCCCCCTCATACACACACACACACACACACACGCATATACACACACATCCCACCCCCCAAGCATACAGAGGCACACACCTCATGGCCTAATCCACCCCCTCGCCCCTCACCCCGCCACGATTTAACCATTTCACATCTTGAAGAGTCATGTAGGGCAGGCTCTCTCGGTGTAATACCCGTTTGGGTGTTGACTTGTACATGCGTGTTGTTCAAAACCCCTCATCTGCTCCCAGTTTGACGGCCTTGTGGGGGTGGATGGTGGCGGCAGTGATGAAGATATTGATGATGATCATCATTAGGTGGAGTCGAAAGAAAATAGCTCCCAGTGTGTATGCACACAACTGTAATTAAAGTTGTCACCCAGGTTCGGCTTCCTCTCTAATGAAGTCATGAAAATAAAAAAATAAAAAATAATAAAATAAAAATCGGCGCACGGCGAGGAGTCGAGAAGCAGGCGTATTTGCATTTTGACAGTGGCAGCATACAATATGTTTTGGCATGTGTGTGTGACACATGTGGGGGTGGCAAAAAGAGAGGGGAAATTATGCAGTCTTGACTTTTAGTTGAATTATTTGTGTGTCACTGTGAGTTTGGAAGATAGAGAGAAGGCAAAAAAGAAATTAGAAAGAAAGATCAATTGAACTTACTTGAGAGAATGCAGTGAGAGAGATAGACAGACAGACTGAGACAGAGACAGAGAGATGATGCTGATGTTGTGTTTTCTTGTGTGTGTGGAACCAGGTGAAGGCTTTGAGCAAGTGCTGAGCTTCGACCTGGTTAGTGTGGAAGCCAAACTAACCTAAAGGCTAGTTAAGATCCACATGACACTGGCCCATATCCAACAGCTGAGATGTAGCTGCTCCTTCCATCTACTCAAACACACACACACACGCACACAGGAAAGCAAGAAAAACAATCATGGTTGAGTAACACAATTTGTGCGCGCATGCACACACACACACACACACACACACACACACACAAATGTGGGTGCATTGTAGTGCATGTGCACCTTCAAATAAAAAATAAAGCCAGGACTATAGCAGCTATGCTGATACAACGCTTCTACACATTTCTCAAGCAGCTGACTTTTTGTTTGTTTATTGTTTATTTTCTATTAATTTCATAGACTGTATATAAAAGATGAGCAAAGTCACTGTGGGGTCAACCATTGGTTTGAAGAATGCCATTTTTAAGCGTTGGGTTTTGCTGTTGCTGTTGACATCTTGGATTTGATGTGAAGCTGCATATTACTATATTCCAACGAGTGCGTAGAGCGGAAGATTGATCTGCCAAAGCCAAGCGGCAATCGTGATGTCAACTTCAAAGCTTCAGTATAAGGAGTCCAAAACCAACTAGTGGCATCATAGTGGTCATTACCATGGATTATATACAACCCATGACTAAAGCTAGCCGTAGCTAGCAAGATGTTAGCTAGAACTATCGAGTCAAGACAAATAAAGTGTAAAAAACACACACAATACTGCTTGCTTAGTTAGCAAGATGCAGCTGTACTTCACAGTGGTAATTTTGGCTAGCAAAAAGAGAAACAAAATGAGCTCACCTAAGAAATGTAAGGCCCTTAAGTCTCAAGCAAGTTATTGTGTATTGCCTGTGGCTGGGGGTTGGTAGAAATTCTAGGTAAGGCAAAGCTGGCTATGTCCTTCTAATACATTAATCATCCTACAACATGTGATTCAACAGAATCCATTTCATTCATTCTAGTCATCTCAGTTGGTTGACTCAAAGTTTGAGAAAAGTTTGACCGGCGACCCATCCAATGCATATCTGAGCCTGATGTTGCTCGCGTCAGTGCTGCTGATCTTTTCCTTTGTGGATACCCTTTCAGAGTGTCTTTTACAACAATCAAAACTGGAGCACGTCCAAACTCGTCATTCAAAATGATGTTGTAAAAAATTATGTATAATTTTAAGGAGTGAAACTATCTAAATGAGCGAGGTATATTAAAACCTACCTCCTGTACAGCTGATAAATAGGCTGTAAACACCATGTATTCAGATTGCCTTTGGTGCAGGTCCCCGGTCTCTAGTACTCATTTGAGGAACTGCAGTTTTTGACATTTTTGGATGACAAGATTTGCCACAAACTTAGATAAATGGCAATTTTTGCCACAGTTGTCAGGACATTTTAGTCTGAACCACAAATGTCAACCTACTGAGCCAATTAATCAGTTTCATAGCATAGACATCTTTAAAGAATTTCATAGTTCATCAAAGAGCCAAGTAGGCTGATTAAGGGACCAAAAATTCCAGTTGCAATAAAACTACTAAAGATGCTATTTCAACTGACAAATGAAAACATAGTAATGTATGTAGAAACATGTACTAGTACGTAAACACATACACAAACACACACAGAAAAACTCACATTCATCATACACTGAAGCCTATCTATTGCAGTTCAAGTCTGCATGATGAAGTTGCTATGGTATAAACACATCAAAGATGAGCACCTCAATTATTTAAAAGCACAGCGAGTGCATCATTAAGGACACAGTAATTATCCTCCATCTTAATGAAGTTTTCATTAAGACATCTGCATTATGTGATCTGTCTCCGCAGAGATTTAATATTTCCACTGTAGACAGGTAATGCCTATGCCAGTCATTTATAATAGAAAAGCATTACAAACTCCTTATAAGCTGTGCCTTCATTTAGAAGCTGAAAAAAGCGGTGTTTTAAGACCCAGGGTAGATTTTAAGTTCATACTCAAGTTTTTTATTTCTTGGTTGTTTTGTGGACATAATGTGGATATAATGATGGATTGGATTTACTGTATATAGCGCTTTTCAAGGCACCCAAAGTGCTTTACAATGCATCTCTCGCATTCACACACTGGTTGAGGCAGTAACAGCTGCCTGGGGCAAACTGACAGAAGCAAGGGTGCCATATCGCGCCATAGGCCCCTCTGGCCAACACCAGTAGGCGGTAGGGTAAAGTATCTTGCCCAAGGACACAACGACCAGGACAGAGAGCCCAGGAATCGAACCGGCGACCTTCCAGTTACAGATGCACTTTATTTTTGATTAGTTATGCCTACTTTTAAGACTCTATGGTGAATATAGCTGTGTAGGGGGAAGTGATCACCCCCCTGAAGTCTACAGGAGGATGCTTGGCCGTTGAAACAGCAGGGTTGTAGGGTAGCAGCAACACTGTCATGGCAGAGAGTTTAATCAGGTGATTTAAAGGACTGTTTAGGTGAAATCATGTAATCCATCAAACAACACGATGGTGTTCTTCCTGTTTCTAGGCAGTTTTGAGTCAGGCCTGTAAAACAGACTTGGGGTTCAATATCCCTGATTCATTTAGATTATCCTCCCCTCTTAACACAACTTAGTTCTTTTCTGCAAAGTTTCAGCTACGTATTCATGTTTCAACATGATGTTCTTTTGTTGTATATTAGTCTTAAGATTAAACGTTTTTGCATTTTCTTACATTTTCTTAAATGCAGAGGTGTTGGCTGAGTTCCCACAGCCATTTTGTCAACTCCAATTGTTCTGAACATTGTCAGCCAAAGCATTCCATCATCAAATTGACCAGGATCCAATTTTTTTTCCTATACTGATGAAGATATATGGTTGTAGGTTCTGATCACTGTCATGGTTTTATGCATTTATTGCACCCACATTGGTCCTAATAATTGCATGGAAAAGGCAGGTGTTCAGTTTTTTTCTAATAAGTGATATGTGCCTTGACATTCTGACATTCGAAGATGAACAAGAAAGTCCCAGTTCATCGCTGAATCATTCTAATTTGGACTTCTTTTGGTGTCACCATACTCTAAGAGTTTAAAAGTTATAAGGCAGATAAAACATCTACCTGATCACCCAAGGACCCACTTAGGGTTAGGTGTAGGGTTAGAAAAAATGCAAAACCTGACCACCTGAAACTTGATAGAAATTAAAAAGTGAAACATGATTAGCAGGCTTCCATAAGGTCATGGTTTGTTGCTGCTTTTATTTTTATTTTTATTTTTTTTGCATTGTTGTTGGACAATGACAACTTTTTAAGGAAAAGTTTTTTGTAGTTTACTTTTTCTGACTCAGGAAGCTGCCATCCGGCTTTTAGAGATTCTTTGTTTCACTGTCAGTGTCAATCAGTTTAATGAACATTACTTTGTCAAACCCACAAAATGTAATCACAATGGCAGTGGTGGTGGGGGTGGATAGTGGTAAAATAAAGGACAACATCGTGAGTCAGTCTTAGTTATTGATATTGGTATGGTGAGTTATAAAACTCTGAGATGACTCGAAAATGTTTTCATTTTGAATTTGTGACAAATAAGAATATTAGCTAAAAATTGAAAAGTCAAAAACCAAATATTTTAAATAATTTTAAGAACTGTCTGCCAAGTTATTTTTATTACAGGAGTACTACTCTTAATAATACTCGTAATACTCTTAAAAGATTCGCTCAGGAATGTTTGTCTTTCCAGGTTTTATGTACTCTTTTAAATGTTGTATGGTATTGTGGTGAAAGTTTATTGCATTCAGTACACATGGCCTTTTTGGAACTTGTGGTTGTTCTTGCAAAGCTTTGTGATACAGTTGAGATCACAGATTCATTTGTGGGAAAGATAAATTGTCCTTAAGGTTGGAGGTTATTCTTTGCAATCGTCTTAGTCAAGAGTCAGAAAAAACTTCCAGACTTGGATATTGAGTATGTTTCACTGTAGGTTTGATTTATTGCCTAATTGTCTCCTACTGTTTGCTTCCTTACATATCCACTGCTCTTAATTGCTGTCAGCAAATTTGCTTGAACAAGCATAAACACATCATGAATTGATCACATCCATGTGGATATGATACAATTTGAGGAAATATACAATTCAAGAAAGCTACATCTTTTGCATTGTCATGGCCAGCTTTGTTTCCACTTCACTGCTGACCTTAAAACAGTGAATATATATAAAATATTTCAAGTAACAATTCAAAAACATTTTTGTTGTCAAAGTTTTCAATTCATTCTAAATCTTCAAATTTGATTGTTTCCAGGTCTATATGAAAAATATTGCAGAAATGTGGTCCCTGAAATATAGACTCATGATATAAGAGTTGGCTTAGGGCAACTAAAACTGTTACATCGGTGTTGCGTTGGCCTGGGAGTACAAAAAATTAAACGTCTTCTAGTTTAGGTCTAAAAGATTATTAGTGTCCAAAATCTGGGGTTGAGAAGGTCTTCTGCCTCATCTGACTGTGAAAATTGGCTGTTTTTTCTGAATATGTTGGATTTTGAGCAAGGAAACAAAATTAAAACTCTTGATTAATAGCATACCAATAAAATAGTCTTTTCAGAACTCCTGATTTGCATGTTCACAATTTCTTTTCCATCACACATCTGCATTGTCAGGGAAAACTTGCTTCCTGTAAAGAAAGACTGTAAACACGTTTCTGTATTGCCCCAGTAGTACCAACCAGGCTTTTATATGTAAAATGAAAACACACAAAGTATATTTTAGGTAGCTATCGGTCAGAATGGGCCACCCCTTTTATCTGTGCCCTCAGTGGATCTTCCCCTTTTTGATGTCAAATGAGCCCTGGAATAGCTAATTCTCCCTCTCCTATAAATTTGGCACTAGTGCAAAAGTTGTGCTGCTGTAGTCCTGGGAGGCAAACAATGCTTGGAGGAGAAAAACTAGATGAGAGAAACCCAATGGAAGCCTTTGATCCTTGAAGATATTAGTGAGAACCAAAGAAAAAGGGTGGGGGAAAGGCAGGCATGTTGCATAAAATACAACTTGGAATCAAAATGCAAATCACATTGAAAATGCATGAGTGCTCTTTTTATTTTTTTTTATTCAAACTGAGTTTCTCAATCTTCCATTGTAATTAGCAGCACCAGTAGTGCTTGTATTCCCACTAACATCATAAAAAAAAGCCTTTCTTTCTTTTTCTCGGGGCATAGGTGGGGGTGTCACTTAATATTTAGATCAAGAGAAAAAGAGAAATGAATTTTCAAAGTTTTTGTGTCTCAAAATTAATGATAAAAGGAAAAAAATATCAAATTAGGGATTATGCAAGGGCACAGAACAGAGCAGAGAAAATAAAAGAAGGGATTATATTGAAGTTTTTTTCTTTAATTTCTTCTTGAAAGGGACATATTTTTTTTCTTTTGTACTTTGTTAATTTTTCTGTCTGTGGTATATTATGGAATTGTTTCCTCAGGGGTGACAGAAAAGTATGTGTGTCTTGCTGGGCTGAGGCTCTCTAATGATGTCTTTGTAGGGACGTTACCGCCGTGTTCAAAGGCAGAACTCCAGCCAGCTGACCCAGCCATTTACAACCTGACAATGAGCAGCTGTAATTGAAAAGTGTTGGAGGTAAGAAACACAGACACACAATTCCTGAGATTTTATTAACTAGCTAACACTGGTGGCCTGGTCCAGTGCTGTTAAAAGACTAGCATGCTACTCACACACTTTTACCTGTTTAGCATGCTAACAACCTACTAAGATTTCTTCAAGTGATTTCTTCTTTCTCTTGAATGAGTAGCAAAACATTTCTTCTGATGAAAAAGCTATGCCCAGATTCTGGGATTTCCTTACCTGGATGATTAAACATGCTTCAGGACAAGCTAATAAAGTCTTTCCATTGTTGTAACACACGTTAATACACCCCCTTGTCCATCTAATAGGGGTTTATGCTAATAAGTTAACAAGTGTCATTGTGTTGTGGTAATGTAACATGGCCTAATGCCATATAGCTCCCATAGCATAAGTTTATGCTAACAAGCTAACGAGCTCAATCTGCTGTTGTGATAAAGGCCTAAAGGGGCACATTGTCACCTATTCAAACACTTGTTAAAATGTTAATGAGCCAGTGCCTCAGTACATTACAGGAACATGTGCTAATGCAAATCAAATCAACTGCATCACTGATATTAAAACTAGTGGGTAAAAAGGATTTTTTAAGACCAGTTAAAATCAATACCTTTAACTCTGTTTTAATGAATTAAAAAGTAAATACATTTAAAGTGAATTTTGTCAGGATATATTTTAGAATTTCTAGAACTATTCTTTTAATGTTTGACATAAAGGATACCGATGAAAGCAAAGCTCAAAATAAAACATTAAAATTCAGAGATTTCTAATGGAGGTTCAGTTCTGTTTTAATATTTCCTATAATTGTAAATTATATAAAAAAATATTAAAATGCGCTGTTTTCTTTTTGTTAAATAATAAAAGAATGTACAAACACATCTATAAAAAGTAAATGAACAATGAAAAGAGAAGATAGAACTACAGGTAGTCAAATATTGCACTAACCTGAGGGCAAAATCAATTCCATTAAAGAAAAAAAATGGGATTGTCTTCTTTACAGTTTTTAAGATGTCAGTAGTTCATGAGCACAAATAAGTCATTTCCCCCAAATTTAAACTGGACAATAACCTCATCAAACAGCTGATCCAATACAAAACAAAGACATTTATGTCCTGATGTACTGAACTGTATGGCCACTGTACTGCTCTAAATAACTGAAAGACAAATTTAACAAAATCTTACAAAACTGTAAGGTTCTCAGTCAGGTTCGCAAGTGTTCTAGTTCCAGCATTATTCATTACATGCATACTGTGTGTAAGACTACTGAAATTAAGCCCCGTTTAAGATTTAAGATGTATTTGTTTATATTTTTTTTAAGAACTCAAAAAATTATCTGTTGGCAGCAGTCCTATTTAGGGGAAATTCTAAGAAAATTGTCTCACGATAATTTGGGT
>NW_005187569.1:527584-531244 GCF_000239375.1 Pundamilia nyererei
CTAAGTCCTTTAACATTAATTGTCAATTGTCTAAGGCTATGTCTGAAACTCAGTACTAAAGTATTATTCTATATCTATACCATATATATTATATATAAGTCTCAAAACCAGAATTACTTCCATTGGAATTTAAGAACATGAAAGAACTTGAAACTAAACTGGCATAAATAACTCCTTATACAACAGAGCAGTGACACTCATAGCAGAATCAAGTGTTTAAATGAAAGGTTTTACTTTAAAAGGTGTAATATTGATTTTAAATTTATGAATAATTACTTAATCGATGTGAAATGAGGTCAGGCCATGGCAACACGTCTCTTCTAACCCGAACATAGATAGTCTGTCCAAGAAGGGACATTCTGCTCTTTATCAACACAAAAGTATGTTGAACAAGATATCAGTTCTGTCCATTTTGTTTAGGAGATATTAAGAAATCAGGAAAACCTGTACCCACTACATTTCGAGTTGTGCTACAACTTTTTACATTTCCTACAACACATTTCTCAATACCAAGTTTATCTATTTATTTCTTGCAACTTGCAAATCTACTTCCCAGACATGCTGATCTTTGAACAATCCACAAATAAGGAAGCTACCGTAGCATAACTGCAGTTTTGCACTGTTTCCTTTCATTTATTTGTTGCTAGACATTATTTTTCAAATACACTGTGACCTTGTTCTTTTTCTAGTGACTGGTAAGTATCTTAAATGACTCCATACAATCTTTGCATCTCAAAGTACTACCCTCTTCAGTCCTGTTCATTCAATAACGTAGTATGACCAAGTATGACCAAGTATGACCAATAATAGTTGGACAATTGGAGCACACCCCCGGGTCTCCCTTTTTAAAACGTTAAAGTTTCGGCAAGAAATTTTGACAGCAAAATACAAGGTATTAAATGTTACATCAACTTGCCATGCGTGTAGCTTTCTAGCACGCTTCATCACTGTTTAAGTGGGGTGGCCAGATTTTAGTCTGTGGTGACTGTGGCCTCCTTGGGCCACCCCTGAGTTCTGCCCCTTGGCTTTAATCTTTTAATTAAAAAAAAAAAAAAAATCAAGTTAATGTATTTTGCTTAAACGTGGTTAACTAAAACAATGTGAGTGCTGTGTCTTCATGTCTGTAGAGATGATGTTTGTCAAACTGTCCATTTGTATTAGATTGTGACAGACGAGGTGTCTGCTTAGATATGCGGCCTTTATGATTATATGGATGAGGTGACATTTTTTAGGTTTCAACAGATGAAATCAGATTAGGGTCAAGGGTAAAAGTACTAGGAATCACACGTAATGCATGGACATGTTCTTACTGCATGAGTATATACTTCATATGTGGTCATCAGTGTTTGTCCTTGTTTCACACATTGTGTGTGTCTGGTGCACTTCAGCTAGTTTCCGGAGTCAGCAAACAAACACACACAGGTATCTGCTGGATACTGTAACCTCTCGGTCGACCTCCGCTGACAAGACAGATCACTCCATTCATCTATGGGTGAGTGCACCGAGTGCTCCATTCATCTGCGGCTGAGTGGATCAGGCCGAACAGCATTTTTCACACTGCTGGCCTGTGATGCATCTGGGGCTCTGGAGGAATGTCACTGGCCTGAATGCCCTGATATGTCATGAGACCCAGGCTGCCACACCACTTTATACACACAATGACGTGCGCACATGCACGTGAACCCGCATGTGTACACACAAACACGCACACAAATTCTATACAAGGTGGTCTATTGACTTACAGGCGATGTACTCTAAATACTGATTTTTTGAGTTTATGCATATAGTGTAGACAGATCAGATAGAGCAGCGGTCCCCAGCCTTTTTTGCGCCATGGACCGTTTTATGCCTGACAATATTTTCACGGACCGGTCTTTAAGGTGTCGCGGAAAAATACAACAAAATAAAACTAGTACCGCTACTGAAAAATAGAAGAGTTATTCATGACACACGTGAAAAGACCCAGGAAAACCGAGTTAACGATAAAAACAATAACAAAATAATGCTGAAAACCAATAAAAACCCTGAAAACCACACATTTCACACCTGAGCCTAAACTCTCGCGGTCCGGTACCAAACGACTCACGGACCGGTACCGGTCCGAGGCCCGGGGATTGGGGACCGCTGACATAGAGAATAAGGGCCACTGGAAAAAACAAGTGGGCACGTCATTTTTTTTCTTATTTTCCAGAATTCTGCGATTAAACTCAAAAAAAACATTTTTTTCTCAGAATTCTGACTTTTTTCTCAGAATTCTGAAATGAAAGTCAGAATTCTAAGAGTAAAGTCAGACTTTCATTTCAGAATTCTAACTTTACTGACTTTAATCTCAGCATTCTGACCTTTTTCTCAGAGTTTTTACTTTAACATCAGATTCCTGACTTTAATGTCAGAATTCTGACTTTTTTCTCAGATTTCTGACATTAAAGTCAGTAAAGTCAGCATTCTGAGAGTAAAGTCAGAATTCTCACAGTTAACTCTCAGAATTCTGAGAGTAAAGTCAGAATTCTGACTTTACTCTCAGAATTCTGACTTTACTGACTTTAATGTCAGAATTCTGAGATCAAAGTAAAAAAAATTTTTTTTTCTCAGAATTCTGACTTTTTTTCTCAGAATTCTGACTTTTTTTCTCAGAATTCTGAGAGTAAAGACAGAATTCTGTCTTTACTCTCAGAATGCTGACTTTAATGTCAGAATTCTGACTTTACTGACTTTAATGTCAGAATTCTGAGATTAAAAAAAAACAAAAACTTTTTTCTCAGAAAAAAGATTTTTTTCACTGGGTCACTGGGTCCATATTGGACAGAGTGGTAGGACATTAAAAACTCAGTTATTTACCACAAACCATTCACACCTCATGATAGCCACCCACAGTTTGGTCCTGAGAGAAGTAAAACCTGATAACAAAGACTAAATGACCAACAGACTAGATGGCCATGGTATGCACAGGGAACATAATGAAGATCATCAACATGGAGTCAATAGGTAGCTGGAGAAAGATTAAGAACGCCATGTGTATTTGATACATTACAGTTAGTTACTGCTTCCTCCACACATACACGTTAGTTAAGCCAAAGTTTCATACATACACAGATTCAGTCCTCAGAGGATGTTTATAGGGTTTCACCAAAATAGGCTGAAAGCTTGAGGTACAGACCCATTCTCCGTACTTCCTTTAGAGGGCACAACAGCAGTAACTTTAAGATTAACTACTACTTATTTTGAGACTTCATGAATGAATGTGTTTGCTATGATGTGCAGTACGTGTCACGTAGTCCAACAAAAAATCCAAGACTACCAATGTCAGAGCTGTCAAGTGTAATTGTAAGAATATGTTTTTGCCTTTGTGAGGACACGTGATCCCTAAAAGGTATCGGGAAAAATTCACATTTTCTGTAATCCAGACAGAGATGGATGGGTGGAGGTGGAGTGATGATGTGGCTAGTCTGGGTAGAGTGTGTGAAGCTGAAATAATTATGATGCTGATAAAGTGCAGAGTGGGCATCCAGTGGCACAGCTGGCAGCGGCTGGCAGAGGTGGCCCACATAGCCCAGTTAGCCGGCTGGCTTCCACTGGACCACGCACAGATGCCCATTTACTGCCCCGCTGATGACACCCTAGGGGCATAACGCCCACACTCATACACATTTACAGATATAT
>NW_005187569.1:531766-545520 GCF_000239375.1 Pundamilia nyererei
TGTGTGTGTGTGTGTGTGTGTGTGTGTGTGTGTGTGTGTGTGTGTGTGTGTGTGTTGGCGCGGTGCCCTAATTTGACAGAGCTGGAGCAGTGGTTGATCCCAAGTGCAGTTGATTTGGCTTGATGTTGACCCTACAGGCCTTGTCAGCTCCAACATGCTCCCTGTCTCCTCATGTAGCCCAGCATGACACTGACTGGACACACACACATAAACATGTACACACACTAGCATTATGCCCAGAGAAAAAAACATGCAGGGAGTTTAAGTGTTAACACACAATTATTGCAGTATATCCAGAGTTTTGTGTGTTACTGTGCCACCTTCAGTGTATTTTGTTCAAAACTTTTGTACCTATTTTTTTTCACTTGAGTGCAATTAAATTACATATGGGAGTTTCTGTCATTTTATCAATATGAATATTAGTAAAGAAGCTCTACAATATATTTTTAAATGATGCGTGTTGAATTCCAGATGACACATTTGTTTGTCTGCTGCGTAATGAGTCACTTTCTGAAACTGACCTCAGTAATTTCCTCTGGTATGAAAGTGAATCATTTCTCAAAACATTTTGATCATTACGCTGATGAGTAAAAGAAAATAAAGTGAAACAAGAGAGGTTAATGTTAAAAAGTGTTTCTAGAGTATTTTAGGACAAGATTTTCTGGTACCTAGTGCAGGTCTAAAAAATCAACCCAATACAGAATTGCCTTAAACTTTTCAGCTCACTAGCTGTCACCTTTTAAAGGGCCATTTAAGCTGAGTATATTTTAACATGTGAATTACCAATCACATAGTAAAATTACATGGTAAGGGTCATTTGGTTACTTGTTCAGATCCAAGAAGTCTGGTTTAAAAAATCCAAGATTTTGATAGTGAATAGCCCTAAGCGTGGCGCAAACCAATACTTGCTTATTCTGCTAACAACTCTTGTTTTGGTGTCATTTATTAGATTGGAATATTTAATTCTGAAGCAATAAGACATATTGGCAATTTAAAAAATGATTAATTTAAAGAACAGGGGCATCAACAGCATGTGGAAGAACCATACACACCCACAACAGCATGGCCGGTCACCTATTTGGTCACACACTGCCATATGATGTTATTCCATTCTACAACCAGCATTTGTTGCAAGTCAGCCAGTGTGGTTATGCTGGTCAGTCTGGCTCGAACAGCACTCCAAGCTGATCCCACAAGTGTTCAGTGGGGTTGAGGTCAGGACTGCAGGCAGGCCATTGCATCCTCTCTACTCCTAAATTCTGGATAAATCTTGCTCTGTGAGGGCGAGCGTGTTCATTTTAGAAGAGAGAGTTCAATCTCAGACTGTGGAAATATGGGATTACCTCTGGTTGCAGGACTTCGTCTTGATATCTCTCCCTTAGTGATGACAAGCCTTACTTTTCCAGTGAGGGTTATGTCGGCCCACACCATCATATTGTTTACACCAAAAGCTCTTACCCTATCAGTACAGCAATCAGCATAGTGTTCTCCATGTCTTCTCCACACTCTGACTCTATGATCCAGCTGCCGTAGGCAGAATCTTGACTCATCTTTGAACATAATATTCCTCCACATTCAGCTGAGTGTGAAGGGCAGTCATGGCAGGCCTACGAGGCCGGCCTAGAAGATTGGTTATGTGAAATCTGTTCTGGACTGTCTGAATAGAGAGCCACTGGCCATACTGTTCTGCAACCTGCAACTGCAACTTGGTTTTGTGGAACACCAGCTTGAGGTTGCGTTTGGCACGGGCCCTGTCCAGATGAGTCAAACGTGGCATGCTCGGAGCATATACCAACTGGCCATTGTAGCAGGGTCCATGCTCACAAGCACTGCTGATCAAGTACCAAGCAGGCACCCAGGGTACCAGGATTTTAGGGTCCTCATCAGTAAAAAAAAAAAAAAAACCAGCCAGGGTTAACTTTCTAGAAGTCTTTGAAAAGAAAAAAAAACCCTTTCTGTTGCTATGCCACCATATATGTGTGCCTTTCTTTCTTCCTCTCATTCCATTATTTCTACACTTCCATCTGTCTTTCATTCTCTCCTTCCCATTAGAAATACTTCTGTGCTTTCTCTGTATTTTTTTCCAAACTGAATCCACACATCTCTATTTTTTAAGACATTTGGAGTGTTGTGCACTCATGTGTGGGTGGGTGATTGTGTGTCCATCAGGATGTCCCTGCTGGAGCGAATCCTCTGAGGTGAAGGCCAGATTTTAATCCCTGGGTCCATCTAATCTCCTCATATTCACATCTCAGATTAACACAGCCACGCACACACAGACAAAGCGGTCTGATGCCTGTCATCATCAGCGTCTCTCTTGTAGTGTGTGTATGTCTGCGTGAGTTTTTGGACTCATTCTGTGTTTCCTGGCTGAAGATTAATTGTTAAAAAATTAAGCCTGTCTCGGGCCAATGACCTGTGGGTCAGCTGTTTCATTGTACTGTTGAAGTGCATTCACACATGCAAGGACACACACAGACACACACAGATACACATACATGTAGATCCCGGTGCCATCTGCCCCAGGGTGGTTGGCCGGCGATGTCGGCGCGGTAAGAAGGGTGGGATCACAAATGAGAACAGCATGTACTATGTGTTTTAACATCAAAGGTGACCGGGTGCACTCACACACAGACACGCACACACAAGCTGTCCACACATAAAACAAGGAATGGTGAATGTGGTCACTCTCTCTCTCTCTCTCTCTCTCTCGCTGTCTCTCTCTCTCTGCTTCGACAGAGGCAACCAAAGAGGGCAGTGAAACGGGGAGATTTCTCCGCCAGGCCACATGAACGCAGACATAAACACACTTACTAATGAAAGTCAGGCCTGGAAAGTGTGTGTGCGTGTGTGTGTATGTGTGTGTTCTCTAAGTAGCTCCATCTGGGTAGAGGTGGCACCAGAGATGTTTACTGGAGGCTTTAGCCCATCAACTTATTGTCAACAGTTCAAGGGACTGTCAGCGCCCACGTTGTGTATATATGTGCGTGTGTGTGTACGAGGTGGAGAGCGTGTCTAGAAGGGGTTAGCGGTGAGGGGCATGGGCCGGGCGAGAAAAGGCGAGCGCAAAATAGAAGAGATATCAGGGATATAAAGGTTATAAAATCTGACGTCAGCAGTGCAGACTCTGGCTGCAAGAATGAACTGTGTTCTGGCTCATAACGACGGGTCTGATGACAGAGCGACCTGAGGATTAAGTGAAGAAATGTTTCTTTGGTCATTTAAAATATCAATAAATAGTAAGTTCTCTATTTATCATGGATTGCATTGTCATCCCATCAGCTGACTCCTGAGTTTCTCCATTACACACAAGGTGTCCTTTGGTGTCAGTGCTGTGATGCAGTAGCTCTAGCAAAATCAGCCACCGAGAGATGACAACCACTTTAGAGACCTGCAAAGTCGACATAAGACAGCCTGAGGGCTGCTGGTATAAGGCAAAGGGTCCTCAGTCAGAATCCCCTGGTTTGTGTCCTATTGGAACCCTTTTGTTTTCCGCTGTGGTTTATTTCACTTGCTGTTCTGTTTCATTTCGCTGTTGCTTCTTATTTTTACCTTTGACTCTCTGGTACGGTTTACTTACTGAAGTCTACTTGGCTATAGTTACAAAAAAAGCCTCATAGTAAACCCACACCCTCATCCCCACCCCCGCTCATTGAAAAATAATGAGTTGGCTGTGACAAAGCCATAATCCGGTGCATTAGAGCACAGACACCAAAGGACATCTTGTGTGTAAATCACCAGCGGCATTGATAAAATGGCACTGGGTGACACCAGGAGAATGGAAATGAGTTGGAATCACTTAAAAAGTTACGGACAGGGTGTGGCTCGACTAAGTCTTTGATTTCCGGAGTTGATCTGGAGCTAGATCCAGGAATTATTTTGTAAGATTCATTATGATTTTGAAAATGTGAACTAAACCAAGGCAACAACAGAGTCGCTGGCTAACAACTTGTAAGTTACAAGTGAGAAGCAAGTCCAGTTTAACAACTGAGCCCATAAAATAATCAGGAAAGTATTTATAAGGTCAGGGTTCAAGGCCGTTTTATCAGCGACTCCTGTCTTTCACAATCACGTGAAAGTGATTGTGTTCAAAAATTTAAGGTACTAATGCAATGGCTTCAGTCCATTTTTTTTATAATGTCTATGCTTGACATTCTCTCTGTAATTTACAAAATGAAGATCATGTTTAATTCTGCATACTACAAGAAAATAAAATCTAAAATTCTGATTTTTTTGGAGGGAAATTTGTTGGGTAACATATATTCACACAGAAAGCATTGATCCACAAAGAGCGCAATGAAAAATAACGGAGTCCACGTCAAGTGATGAGGAGCTGGACCTGATGCTCCGAACAAGAAAATAAAGAAAGAGTTTCTAGTTTCATCCAATTCTCACGAGAAAGCAGCAGCAGCGAGAATTTCATGATTTGATCCAGGAGTTGAAGCTTTATCACGGCCGCTTTCGTACATATTTCAGGATGTCAGCGTGAAAGTTTGAGCTCTTTTTGCCAGAGTTGGGACGGCATCTGAGGAAGAGAGCAATCATTTCAGAGAGCTGACTGACCCAGAGCAGTGTCTAGCTGTGTGTCTGAGATAAACGTAGTATTATTTTGTATTTCTATCTCATTGTTTATTCAGTGCCTGTGTGTGACTTCACTTAAGAGTGAACTTGTTGCCAAATGCAGTGGCCTGATTGGTCGGATCTGTTTGTTCACATGCGGAAAATTAGAGATTACCATGGCATGCTTTTATGGAGTACTGAGTTTTAACTATCATAGTTCATCATCCCACCTACCAGTGCAGTATAGCAGTGAAATGTATAAACTTTACTTTATTATCTTTTTTTTTATTTTCTACATTTCCATCATTATCCTTTACAGTCTCCTGAGGAATTGAGAATTAGTGTACTGGTATCAGTTTTCAAGAACAAGGATAGTGTGCAGAGAGATAAAGTATATGAACCGTACCATGAAAGTATGGTAAAGATTTGTAGCTAGGCTGAGAAGAGACGTGATGATCAGGGAGCAACAGTATGGCTTCATACAGAGAAAAATCACTAGAGATGTAATGTTTGCTTTGAAACGGTTGATGGAGAAGTAAGGAGGAGATCAGAAGGAGGTACACTGTGTCTTCATGGATGTAGAGGAAATGTGATACTGCATGAAGACTTCATGAAGAATGGCAGAGAAGTATGCGAGGATGGTGCAGGACAGAGTGACAGGAGTGAGGTGAGTGGTCGGAGTGACAGATGGGCTCAAGGTGGTGTTGGGATTGGCTCTGAGCCCCTTCTTATATGAAGCGATGATGGACAGGTTCACTGATGAGGTCACATGGGAGTCTCCATGGACTATGATATTCATAGATGGCATTATGATCCGTAGAGAGGATAGGGAACTGCTGGAAGAGAGCCTGAGGAGGTGGAGGTATGTACCGGAAAGAAGAAGAATGGAAATTTAAAAAAAAAGACAGATTATTTTTGTATGTGTGAGAGAGACAGATGGAAATGTGAGGAAGTTAAGGTGGATGAGTTTAAATATCTGTGGTTAAGGTTATAAATTCCAAAACAAGAAAAGAGGTGAAGAGTGCAGGTAGGTGACACCACACTGGAGATGGTTAAAGAAGTTAAGGTTTTCATTGAGAAGTGAGAAAATGTACAGGATTCAAAATGAACACATCAGAAGGACAGCTCAGATTTGGAGACAAAGTTAGAGAGACAAGCTTGAGAAGATTTTGATGTGTGCAGACAAGGGATAGTGGATGTATTGGACAAAGGATGTTGACTATGGAGCTGCCAGGTAGAAGTAAAAGAGGAAGACCACAGAGAAGAAGGACATGCGTCCTCCTTCATGACATTCGTGTGACATGATTGTTGTGACAGAGGAGGATGTTGGGGATCGGATGAGATGGAGGCAGTGGTGACCCTTAAAGGGAGGAGCTGGAATAAGAAGATCCTCTACAGTGATAATGTATAGATGCCCAAGAATAGCAAAAGCAAGAAAAAACTTTTGGTCTCATTCTCATCATCGTCTTCATCCATTTTAATATATTTTTGCCTTCTCCCTTGCAACAAGCGGTCGCCACACTGGGTAGCTCCACATCTTCATTTAATTTAGTTTCTCCAATTAAACTAAAAATCTAAATAAATACTCTTCAGTCTGTCTTTAGAAATCAGTTTATTATTGAAACCAGCTCTGAATGTATTAACACTACCAAGACACAATTCAAAATGTCTGCTTCTCGTTCTTCTTCTTCTTGACTAACTTTTGACAAACGTTCTGCTGTCTGTGACGGAGCTGGCAGCGGTGTATCTGGATGGATCCAGTCCAAGACAAGCAGTGTTTAATTTTCAGGGGTGCCCTAGCAGACTAATGCCAAACACACATGATGAAGCCAACCCCTGCCGTCGCACAACACATGACACCGTGGCTTCAGCCCACCCAGCTTAAAATACAGAAACAGCATTTTCTAATCTGATTCTCTTTGTCTACTTCTCTTGTTCTGGTTCAATGATCCTTTCTAATGCTACAGTATTTTCACTTGTTTGTGATTAATGAAAGAAAACTAAAGTAAAGGACAATACTGCGTGTCAACACACAAAATCAATCCATAAAGCTACACAATGATCTGATTAAGTGAAAATACTACTTTTAATTTGTGGTGTTAAGTTTTTGTTGTTCTTCACTTATAATTACATTTATCTCGCATTTGGTTTTCACACAACTGTATAACAGATGGATGTAGATGGCTGATGTTACCCACTGACTTTTGAGCCTGCTATTTGAAACCACAATTTTAGCCATTTTTACTTTTCATTTGTTTTTTTTATTAAGTTTTATTTTATTTTATCAGGTAAGATAAGCATTGCTAGCAAACTTAATTCATCAGCTATATGTGCACATCACCCAGAAAGACATAGCTGCTAATTAGTGCTAACTGACAGACTAATGGGCTACAACTACTCCACTCACTAAAAGTAAAGCAAACATTTTTTAGACACTCTGTATTTCAAAGCAAGACATACTGAAAATGTCATCAGTGACTCAGATTAGCCCAGGTGAGACCTAGCTATTAGCTGCGACTGCCTGCGTTTTCAAAACTGCTTATCAAGAAAGCAAAACCACAAACTTTATATCTTAAGAAAAATCTAAATCACACATTCAACATATATAATGAAGGATTAAACTAACCTTTTTTATACCAGACTGTAAATATCATTTTATTTTGGCATGTTTAGATGGAAGTCAGCCTGTCACGGCTAATACATGAGCTGCAGGTTTTGGCACTTCTGGATTATTTGGTTTCAAAAGTTTGGTTTCACAATTTTTTTTTCTTTTTTTCTTGGTTTAGTAGTGAGCACATGTAAACCTACATTTAAACCAATGTAGTCCTTTGTCAAAGGTTTCTGATGACTTTGAATTAAAAGTTTAAATACTTTGGGTATATAATTATAATGATCACATTATAAAAATATTAAATAAAATTGTTATTAAAATATTTAAATGTCACTAACAACACCAGCTAATTTAAACCTGAAAAACGTCTGAACCAAAAAAGTAACATCAAAGAATCTCAGACTCCTTCGACCTAAATTCAGATCCAATGTCAAGCCTTGGTAGCATAATAGCCCTCTCCTACTTATTTATTACATATTATAGACTAAATGATTATATCTGCTTGCTTTGTCTACATGTGTTAGAGCAGGGGTATAAAACATAAGGCCTGGGGGCTAAAATATTCCCTCAAAGACTCTAATTCGGCCCACTGGGAGGTTGGAAAATATGAAAATGCAGTTAAAAGTCCAAAAATGAATCTGCTTCTTCGCACATTTTACAGCTTTTCAGAAGTCTCAGTGTATAAAAGTTTATAAAATCTCTCTCTTGACCTATGACCTAAACATTTGTTTTTGATGAATTTATGGTTTCAGTCACTAAATGATCTGCCCCCTGGTGCAGGGTCCATCTGAAAACACCAACATGATGACAGCATGAAAATGCTCATGTTGAGGCATCACAACAGGGCCTGACTAAGAAACCGTTTACACCACAGTGGATGCTTCCGTCTTTTTTATACAGTCTATGATAGATATTCATGGTATACACAAGAGACAGACAAAGACAATACTGAAGTTTAACAGCTGTTTAAATTTAAAACTGTGTGGCTTTTTTTGATCATGCGCTTTCTCTGTGTGAAAGCCATTCACCTCTACTCTGTGTATCTGAGGGGGCCGCAGCTGTAGTGCCCTTCACACGCACGCACCCTCCCCTGTGTCCCCTGCCCTGGGTATTAACTTCTGTCTCTGCAGCAGCTGTAGTCACATTGTGGTGAAACCTCTCTTTACCTGAAGGCATCACACACACACACACACACGGACACACACACAAGCAGGCGCAGAGGTGCACACGTAGACCATATATAGTGTAAATTTATCTTGAATTTCGGTCATGTAAGAAGGGTAGTATTCTGCAAAACCAGGAATGATTTGGAACCAGTATGAGTCAGCTCACTAGAAACCATTTAAAAATACGGCAGCCTTTTCTGTACTAAATGTGTCAGAAATCAAAACAGGCTTCCTTGCTGTTAACACAGAGGTTGTTCATGTCCATTACAGCCTGAGGCCAATCACAAGGGCTCCGCTGGTTTGTTCGCATTCTGTTTCTGCTGTTAGTCTGCCTGCTGCATTTGGATAAATCCAACAGTGTGTCCTTTTAACATTTGGTGCACTCTTGCTGCATATGGGTGCTCCGTCTTTTTGACTCTGCATGTTGATTCTTGAAGGCAAATTTTTGCATTATGTACTTTATGCATATGTTTGAACTATATAAGTAAAGTTTATTACAATAATAAACTTTTATTCGGCTTATTTGTGCAACATTTTTTAAAATAGCAACAGTTTAGTAAAGCAGGCAAAGTGGTAAAGCAGTGGTGCTTAGAGTATGAAGAGCTTTTTACTGCAAGCCACATTCACCTGTTCACACACACAACATTCGTTCATTCACAAAGCTTCTTTGCATTTAAACACGTTCTTACTCTGGTGTGATACACTCACCCTCCAATGAGAGTATATGCAAGGGAAACTGGGGATTCAGTATCTTGGCAATGTGGACTGGGGATCAAACGACCTGTCTTCTGATTTGTAGAGGACTCACGGTATCGCCACAGCCACCCCTAATTTGTGTTTGCAATACAAAAGCATTAAATATTTCAGTGCTCATGCAACTGTTCATTTTTTTAAATTGTCATTTTTATTCCATTTATTTTCCACATCAGGTCTTTTTAGTGGATGTATGTAAGTTTTTGTACAGACGTAGGAATCATCCTGGTAATTACAATATTGACATAGTTGCAGAAGGTAAAGAGAATATGTAAAATAATGGTATTAAGCCATGGCTGTCACAAAGGGAAACATAATGTAAAACATAGAAAAGAGTCACTCAAATGAGAATTAGATGACTCAACATTTGATCTGTAAAAAGAAAGAGAACATTAAACATTTAGCATACATTTTTATTCTATTTTGTTTCCAAATAAATAAAAATAAAACATTAAATTAAAAGCTACTGGCCAACCCATGAAAACGGCTGCCTGTAATCATCTAAGAGTAATTTTGTTATTTGTTAATTCATCCACACGGTTTCCCTTTGAAATACACAGAACGAGAGACAATGGTTTTACTTACCATACATACCAAACATACGTATGAATTCATCATGTGTGTCTGCTTTTAAAGTATTTCACTGCATGCATTTAGCAGTCTTTTTGGCTGAATCTTCCTGGTCCAAGTGTGTGCACATGTGCTCATACATGTGCTCGGAAAGTTCACAGCAGCAGGAACTGAACAGACCCAGGCCTGTGTGTGTTGTGCACACCAGTTTTAGCCACTGAAATAAAGACGTCTGCATTCCATCCCCTCCTCTCACACTCCTATCCTCTCCTCTTCTCTCTCTCCTCCTCGGATATTGATCGAGCCGAGCGCTTTGAGTACAAAGAGTTAAGGCCTGAAAGGCGAAACAGCCGCGATTTCAGAGAAGTCATGAAAGTTTAAAATGCCTTCTCTTTCAGGCGGGTCCGGGGAGACATGTTCGCTGTGCGAGTGACCCCCGGGCGCATTTGGAGATCCAATGGTTGAACCTTGCTCATCCCACGTTGAACCAGTCAATACCTATTATTAGCTACTGCCTGCCCTCTGCTACAGGGCCTGATGAGGCAGAGAGAGAGAGAGAGAAAATACCTTCTGAAGGCCTAGAAGTGGAGAGCGCTGTGACTCTTTGAGTGAGTGTGTGCATATGTGTGTGTTTCGCCCAATGAGGGCGAAAGTGTGAGCTTGTAACTCTGGTAATAGCGCCGGTTTGGAAGCATTTCCTGTGTTTTTGTAATGTGTATGCTTATACCTTTTTGTATGCATGCATTTATGTGCAAGTACAAGTACAATCACATGTGTGCATGTAGGCCAAAGTGTGTGTATATTTGTGCATTAGTGGGCATCAATTTTATTCTCATAGCACTACATCACAAATCACAAATTTGCCTCAAGGGGTTCACAGTCTGTACGGCATAATATTCGCTGTTCTCAGACTCTCTGTGTGTGTGTGTGTGTGTGCGCGCGTGCGTGTGCGTGCTTGCACGTCTGTGTGTGTGCATTTGTGCATAAATCCTCTGTATTTACTTTTTCCAGCACGGAAGGAAAACTATGGCCGTTTTGCCAATATTTCATGTTGTAGGCAGATACACTCATGTGTGTATTGCATAACTGCAGGTGTCCCTAGATGCAAGCAGCATCTGTGTGTGTATTAAGCACTACTGGTTAAGAGATATGTCTATTAGTGTGTTAACTAATGAAAGAGAAACCCTCTTTGTGACAGATATGGGCCACAAAGGGCTACTTTATTACTAATGGGAAACACACAAGCTTATTCCTTTGAATTACTGACCTAATTATATAAACATGTAATTACTACATTTCCTTTACAAGGCCGCAACTATAAAAAGACACCCACATGCCCAGAAAGATGCACAAACACACACACACACACATACACAGACAAATCCCACTTTTATAAGGCAGATTATGTAAATTGTATCCTTAAATTATTAAAATTAACAGTTAACATGTTGTGGAGCATATATTGCACGTTTGAACAGTACCTGGATTGCTCTAACCCTGCTTCCTTTCATCCGTGGGGCCTTATAAATTTAAGGCATTCCTCATAAATGACTCTGAATAACGCTAAATGTAAAAGAAAAGAAGAAAAATCCTACACGTCTGTCTGACCGAACAGTATGAATGAATCGCTGATGGTGTATATTTTACATTCTTATCATTGTTTTGTCCTGAGCTATGTACTGCTGGGCTTATGGCATACATAACTAAAATATGAAATACCCCAGAACTCGTGCTTGTACTCATTTTTGTTGGTTATGTGTTTGCACTGACTTCTGCATATCATTTTAAAATGATGACTTAATATTATCTTAATGCATCATTAAGTCAAGGTCAAATGGTAGAATGAGAAGCAGAACAGTTAGGTTTCAGGCCCCTCTTCTGTGAAATCAGCTCCCAGTTTGGATTCTTCAGCAGACACCTTTTCTACCTTTAAGATTAGGTTTTAAACTTTCATTTTTGATAAAGCATATGGTTAGGTCTGGATCAGGTGACCCTGATTCCTTTCTTAGTTAGGCTGCAATAGGTCTAGGCTGCTGGGGGCTTCCCATAATGCACTTTGTGTTTCTTCTTCACTCACCTTTATCACTCACTATGTGTTAATACATCACTCTGCATTTAATCCTTACTTATTATTAATCTCTGGACCACAGTCTGGTTGCTTGGGTGGGGTTGGCATAGTAGGCTTTAGCATCACTCTGGGTTTTTTGCTAGCCTTTTTGCTAGCCTTGTCTTAGCATGCTAGTAGTATGAGTTCTTTCTGTTCTGGACACAATCTGCACTTTGCCATTGCGCTCCTATTTTTTCATACTGTAAAATTAAATATAACGTCCATATCTCCACTCCTCAAAAGTTGTAGATCACGCCACCATTTTCCTCCTCCCTGGAGGACTAACTTCAGCTAGTCCAAGTGCAGTGTAGTGCAATTGCATTGAAAGAACGATGCCTATTTAATCTTTTTCCCTCAATCTGTCCATCATGCAGATAACTGTAAATCCTTTGTAACACAAGTAACAACATAACTCTGACTATAGTATGATTATACATCATTGCGTTACTGAAAAATGTAATTTTATAGTAACGTGTTACTTAACACGTGTTAAGTGTTTACTTTCCAGTAAACACTTAACAAGTTGACGTGCTTTTGGTGGATGCTAACAAAAATATGCTGTAAGCTCTGAACAGTTGCGTCACCACTGACAGTAGAGAATGCAAACATTTTAACTGCTAGCAATTCCGTAAGAGGCAACCAAGAAACGATTCTCAGCAAATAAAAAGTCAATGACATTTGTTAACTTCAGGCTGGATACAATAACCAATGACAACACAAAGTGGGTGGGTCCCAAAGTGGGCTGGCGACCAATAAAGGCTGCTATCACTGAGAGTGAAGGATATTATTGATTGAGATTAGATGGGGTTGTTATTAGTTTGGGAAGTTACCTAGGCAATTAGAACTTAACATGTTAGCTAGCCAGCAACTGTAAGTGATACACAATGAGCAAATTTCATCTGTGATATCTGAAACTTCGAGTATATTGTCACCATTATTCAATACACTGCTTAAAAGAGAAACTGTCACAGGTTATTTGTCTTCATGCTGAAACAGCCAAAATGTCCTAAAATATGCTCTGCTGTCACGAAATGTACATGTGGCAATACATTTGCAATTCTCCAGGTCTTCTCAGGGCTTGTCGCACAATACATGTCAAAATCTGTTCATGCAACCTCTGAAGTATTTCCTGCAAGTAACTGACTACTGAAAATATATTTCCCTTGTGAATTCACTAAAAACGCAGCCAGTGTATTAGAGGACAAGGTATGATAACTGTGTCTGATGTGCCAACAGATCTGGCACATTTAACTCTGTGATGTCTACATTGTCACTGACTTTAACCCCCATTCTATCTCTACACTATCAGAAAATTGAGTTCTTGTTTTAACTGTTCTCCAAAGATGTTGGTTGCATGACTTATTAACTAACTGTGTGGCAATTATTTTAAAAAACAAAACAAAAAAATAGATTGTGATTAATTTGGCTTTGATATGTTGGCACAAAAAAATATCACACATAGCACCTTTAAGGGGAGAATAGCTCTGCAGGCCACAGCTTTTAATGGAGATGAGTACCTGGTGCAAAAGTGTCAATTACAGAAACACAACAGCGATTGTGCTCTCTGCAGGAAGTCAGACAATTCAGAAATAAATGCTGCACAGCATGCTATAGCATGTCAGAGTGCCAAACACAAAGCAGGAATGTTTGCTTTCCTCTGAACTACCACTCTGTTCTCGAGTCTGGAGAAGTTAAGCTTAGCAGCAGCAGACACAAAGTGTGGGCTGACTGAACCAAGTTTCCCCTCTCACGACAATCTGTAATAGTTAACTGAAAGGGCAGCAATTACTGCACATCAGATGCATCTGTGGGCAACTCTCGAACACACATGTATGCAGAAACACAGAGCGCACACACCCGATATGTCGACACGCTACACCTCGAGTGTGCCGTGATGTGACAGAACTCCACCTAGAGCTAGGCCCACTGATAATAGATTCCGAAAATCCAACTCACACAATGCCCACCCCCACCCCCCAGGATTCAA
>NW_005187569.1:545614-547878 GCF_000239375.1 Pundamilia nyererei
CTCTCTAGACTGTCCCCAGCTTCGGAGGCCCATCCATCAGCCCTGTCCAGTTGGCTCTGGTCATAAAATAGGCAGACGAGGCAGGCGGGCAGGGACCTAAGTCCCATGGGCCTCCGAGGACACAAAGACAGCACCCAGCATATGCTCCCTAAGTACTGAGCTGGAGGGTGGGTGGGTGAGTGAGTGGTTTGGGGAGTGTTCAAACAGGGCAATCATGGGAATGTGTGTGTTTAAATGTGTGTGCCTACTTGTGCTGCTATCCCTATGAGGGCCAGAAGGCAACACAAGGATAAAAAGCAAGAGGGGGGTGTTTTATGCAGGTCATGAAGGTAGTTTAGGATTTGGGGATAGAATATTGACTGACTTAAGAAAAAGAAAGAGAATTTAGGAACAAATGAAAGCTCATAATATGTAAGATAACCTAACTTGAACATGTGATGGTTTAAAACAGATAATTTACAGGTCATCCTGCACCTATTGTGCATTTGTCTTGTTTTACACTGTTAAATGGATTGTACATTAATTTAAGGGACATGTATCACAGGGTTGAAAGTTTTTATTGCATTTGTCATGCTCTTAGTATATTATTCTGTAGTAGAGACATTAATATTGAGTTGTATTTATCCTCCTGAGAACCAGCCTATTCATTTATGTCCTCTGCAATGGACATTTATTTTTGGTCTATATCTTTTGCTTCTTTGAGCTACCCTACTCAGTCCTGATGTACAAAATAGAGGACATCCTGGGCTTTCTATTGATATCTTTTGTGTTTGGGTGGCCTCTTTTAGCTCCAAAGAGGAAAGAAATCACAAAAAAAGTTCAATGGGAAGATTCTTCCCCCCCTAGAGATATGGAACAATAAACGCTTAGCTGTAAAGTGAGTTTCCAAGGCAAAACATCTATCCATCCATCCATCTATCTATCTGTCTATCCACCCAACCAAGCACTTTTGTATTGAAACGTAACAAAATAGTTCTTTTTCCTTTGCTCAACCAATTACTTTAATTACGAAACAGTAATAAAAATTATGACAATTTGTGGACAGGTTTTTTTTTTCATTTATAAATGAGCATTCTTCACTTTGCACACATGGACACAGATGAAAAGATAAGATTCCCAGAAGGTTTGTGTCCAGAAACAAGATGGAATAGAAGAAGTCCTGTGATTATGTCACAAACAGAAGTTTCTTCCAAAAAGCTAAAGCTGAATTAATAGCTTTAAAAGGACTGCAACAACAACCTGAAAGTAAGGACAACACTATGTTTTAGAGTGTCTCTACTGTTTGACGGACAAAATTCTTGTCAGCCGGTGATCAGCTGATCACGGGGCCGGGTTTAAAAGAGAGACGCCACCCACCTGTTCGCCGCTCAGACATCATTCTCTTCATGTCAGGAGCTCCGAAACTTTGCCGACGTCAGTCTCCGCCTGATTCAGCAACCGTGAGTGTTTTTCCCTTCGATCCTTTGTCTCATCCCGGCTCCGCTCGCTCTCCGTCTGTAACGACAGTTCCGAAGCCACGCTTCATGCACTGATCGTTACTAGAATAACTGCGTGTCTGTTTCAACCCACCGCTAGCCTTCGCCGTGTTTGGGTCTAGCCAGCACGCCACACGGGCACGCCGAACTACTGTGTGTAATTCGCCTGATCGTGACAGGATGTCTGAGCTGCATATAGACCCAGCGGAATTCGAACGGCTGAAAGCCGAAGTACTATATCTTCGCGGTGTGGTAGATCGGATGAGCACAAAAATGGAGTCCCTCACTGAAACTGTCCTCCAACTTTCCACTTCCATCACCTCGCTGCAACGTCAGCCAGCACCGGTGAGCGCGGAGCCCTGGATTGGACTACCAGATAAGTGGAACGGAGTTGATGGCTGGCCTGATGGTTTGCTCGCCACTTTAGACATGCTGTTTGAATGTCAGCCCACTAAATACGCCACCGCCCGTGCAAAAGTTGCACTGTTAACCTCTCTCTTGTCAAGCCAGGCTCAGGAATGGGCCGCGGCTCTCTACAACAATAAATCTGCAGCTTGCAATGACTATGCCCTGTTTGTGGAGGAATTAAAAAAGACGTTTGTTCCACCGAGCAGTGAAGTGGAAGTGGAGTCACAGCTGCTTCATTTACGCCAGGGCAGTCGACCCGTCTGTCACTTTGCCTCCCAATTCCGTACCCTGGCCGCTAAGCTAAAGTGGGGAGATGCTTCTCTGCGCTCTATTTTTCTGGAGGGACTGGCTGATTACATCCGAGATGAGATGACCGGCCGT
>NW_005187569.1:549849-557975 GCF_000239375.1 Pundamilia nyererei
GACCCTTTTCTGATCTGGACTGATCATCAGAACCTGATCCATATTCGTTCTGCCAAGCAGCTCAACCCAAGGCAGGCCCGTTGGGCCTTATTCTTTGAGCCTTACAATTTCCACCTCGCCTACCGCCCTGGTTCCAAGAACGCTAAGGCAGACGCTCTCTCCAGACAGTTCGCCCAGGATGGCCTCACGTCAGACCCTGAACCTATCCTACCTTCTCATTGCTTCGCTGCCCCCCTTCGGTGGCCCTTGGAGGACTCTATCCAGGATGCCCTGACCGCCGAACCACCTCCGCCTGACACCCCTGCTGGGAGGCTCTATTTACCATCCCGGTGCCGTCAGGAGGCCTTGCTCTGGGCTCATTCCTCCCCGCTCTCTGATCATCCGGGGCCCGGCAGGACCCTCCAACTCCTCTGTCGTGCCTTCTGGTGGCCCTCCATGACTCGGGACGTCCGTGAATTCGTTTCCGCCTGTGACACCTGTGCTCGGGCCAAGTCCTCCACTCAGCCGCCCGCTGGCGACCTTCGCCCTCTCTCTGTGCCGGGACGTCCCTGGTCCCATGTCAGCCTTGACTTTGTTACCGGCCTCCCATCCGTGGACGGTCTTGACACCATCCTCACCTTTGTAGACTGGTTTTCTAAGGCAGTGCACCTGGTCGCTCTGGCCGGCCTCCCTTCCGCCAAACGGACGGCCGAGCTCCTCCTGGACCATGTCGTCCGGCTTCACAGGTTCCCCAAGGACATAGTCTCCGATCGGGGGCCCCAGTTCACCGCCAGGTTCTGGAAAGCCTTTTGCCGCCTGATTGGAGCGTCTCCTTGCCTCTCGTCCAGCTATCACACTCAGACCAATGGGCAGGTTGAACGGACCAATCAAGAGTTGGGGCGCTTCTTGAGGTGCTTCGTCTCCGCCCAACCGTCGCTTTCGCCTCGTTACCTGTTGTGGGCTGAGCTGTCTCATAACCTTCACGTCTCTTCTGCCACCGGTCTCTCACCCTTTGAAGTCTGTCATGGTTTTCATCCTCCTATCTTCAGCCATCAGGAGGCGGAGGTCGACGTGCCTGCTGCTGAACGGATGGTCCGCCGCTGTCGTCAGGCCTGGATCAAGGCGCGGGCTGCCATTTCCCGAGCCAACGCTCTGTACACCCAGCAGCATCGTCGCCGCCACCGCCCGGGTAATCCATTGCAGCCGGGGGATCGCGTCTGGCTCTCCACAAGGCACCTGCGGCTCTACACCGAGTCCAAGAAGCTCACTCCCAGGTTCGTTGGCCCGTACAAGATCACTGCCCGGCTCAACCCCGTGACTTATCGTCTCCGGCTTCCACCCGCCATGAAGGTCCATCCGGTTTTCCACGTCTCGCAGCTTAAACGGCGCGTCACTTCCTCGCTGGCGCCCCCCTCCTGGGCCCCGTCCCCGCCCAGGTTCGTCGATGGGGGTCCTGTCTACACTGTCCGGCGGATCTTGGACTCCCGTCCCCGGGGTCAGGGGGTCCAGTATTTGGTGGACTGGGCTGGCTGCGGTCCTGAGGAGCGCTCCTGGGTGCCGTCCCGGTCTTCCGGTGGGGTCCTGTCAGCCGGTGATCAGCTGATCACGGGGCCGGGTTTAAAAGAGAGACGCCACCCACCTGTTCGCCGCTCAGACATCATTCTCTTCATGTCAGGAGCTCCGAAACTTTGCCGACGTCAGTCTCCGCCTGATTCAGCAACCGTGAGTGTTTTTTCCTTCGATCCTTTTTCTCATCCCGGCTCCGCTCACTCTCCGTCTGTAACGACAGTTCCGAAGCCACGCTTCGTGCACTGATCGTTAGTAGAAAAACTGCGTGTCTGTTCCAACCCACTGCTAGCCTTCGCCGCGTTTGGGTCTAGCTAGCACGCCACACGGGCACGCCGAACTACTGTGTGTAATTCTCCTGATCGTGACAATTCTATCCTATCAATGTACAATGTACAGCTCAATGTCAAATCTGCTTTGACTAAGGCTTCAGAATGGGACTTCACCAATCAGTGGGTGACATCATGATGGCTATGTCTAACTTTGACTTATATTTAAGTCAGGAAATTCCTCTTCACACAAGTACACTTAAAGCAGTTCTGCACTGAAAAGTGTGCTTTAGTGTGTGTATACAAAAATAGGTATATTAGACACAACACAAAAAGAAGACCAGATTAGATTAAAGAAGTGGTCACAACACATATTTGCACTGCGCAATTATTATATGTATTTTGTATTTGATAACCTTAAGTAAATTGGTTATTTGTTCAACTTAGGCAAGAAGGTAAGCAGGAAGGTTCAGGAACATTTCCACCTCCATTTATGATAAATTATAGACAGAGACCTTAAAGTGTGGTAATAGAAATGTGCGCGAGTGTGTGAGAAAGGAAAGAGTGTTGTTGCAGGCTATGTACAGTTCTGGCTCTCTGTTGGCTGAAATGTTCTGGACAGAGCCGTGAAGAGGCTCCCAGGCAGTGCTCTGTGTCACCATCACTCGCCATCACACACAGACATTTCTTTCTCCTCTTTCCCTCTGGTATAAGGAGGGATTTGCATGTATGATTCTGTTGTTGTCACATAGTCATAACGTTGATAAGTTAGAGACAAAAGTATAACACCAAAGACACTGATAAAACTAGAAAATAGTATTGGAAAAATACACACAAGATATGGGAACAGTTCCCTAACAAAATGATCACATTGGTTGTTCCCGAACCAGCTCTAACCCTAGGCCATCAGAATATTGTTTGTCTATTTATTGTTTGTCATTAAATTGTTTACCCAAATCTTGGCAATCTCAAACCAAAGAAAAGATCATTTTGAAACACATTATAAACTATTTAACCCCCCACCCCAATTCCACCTTCAGGCCAGGGTCTTTCTGTGTGGAGTTTGCATGTTCTCCCCGTGTTTGCGTGGTTCTCTCCGGGTACTCTGGCTTCCTCCCACTGTCCAAAGACAAATTGTCCATAGGTGTGGGAGTGAATGTGAGTGTGAATGGTTATCTGGTGACCTGTCCAGGGTGTACCCTGCCTCTCGCCCTAAGACAGTTGGGATAGGCTCCACCCACCCCCACCCCCCCACCCCCCAAAGGATAAGCGGAAGCAAATGGATGGATGGATGGATATTTTGGATAGAAAATATTAACAGTTCACTGAAATGTTCTTCTAGAAAGACATGGTTCAATTGAAAGCATTAGTCACATTTGCTCTTTGTCAGCGTCCAAACATACATGGGTGTAATGGTAAACATAATTTTTTCTATGCGTTTGACCTTTCATAAACGCATAAATGTCCTGCCAGGAGGAAGATTTCCATAAAAAAGTATTTTTTGCATTAACATGTGGACAAAGAAAACATTGGGCACCTTTATTTCCTTTTTTGACATCAGACTGTATGCCATGTTATTGCTTGTTTGCTTGTCATTGCTCAAAATTTCTTCAAAGATAGGGTTGCATCGCCACCTGTTGCTTTGGTATTCTCTGGACAGTGCTTGAGAGAGGGATGCTTTTTAAAACTAACTTTGAGAACGGCCCACTTGATGTCTTGATGTTGACACTGAGTTTAAAAGCCTTGAACTACGCTACATTCAGCTAACCTTTGGTGTGAGTTAAAGCCCAATGTTCTGACTCAGAGTTTTCTTCATCGTTGTATCCTTGAGAGGACATTCTATCTTCAGTGAAGTAAAACATGCACGCGTGCACACACACACACACTTAAACCCAGTCCTGCGGGTGTATTGCCAGGCGAGGCAGAGATGTCGCTCCTTCTATCTCTCTCTGGTGTGAGTGTGTCCAGTCCTCCAGGGGGAATCCCATCCTTCTTAATCCTATTAGTGGTGGAACACACGGCTTGGCGGTCTGCTCCTCTGGACCTGTCCACAGTCATTATCCTGACCTCCGCTCTATAGCATCTCCATCCCTCTGCATTTCTAACTTAATTTCTGCCTCCCACTTTACATCCTATTTCCTTTTTACTTCTTTTACACTCTTGACTATTTAATCCTGTCTATATGTGCTGTGTTCCTAATGATTACAAATCCAAAACATGAGTAAAGTTTGAGTAACCTCCTTTTTTTTCCATGTTTGAAGGCTAATACACTGAGGGAAAAAAATAAAAACAGTGTTTGATGGGCATGTTTTTCCTGGGTAATTTTGTCCGGTGGGTGAGCTCACTGTGAGAAAACAATGAACAGATGTTTGTTTAACAGAAAACACTCACTTGTGGAACGGCCTAAATCCCCAGGTCCCTCAGCCACTGCCACACATGGAACTGCACTGAACCTGTGAATTAGCTAGAAAACTAATTGTGCCTGCACTTTGAATCTTCTGCTCATTCTGAATCTTTTAATCTTATTTTTAAAAGTTGATACCGTTAACTAGCTAATCTAAAAATCAGCAGATTAGAAAGTCAAGAAAATTTCACTATAGTCATATGTAAAGTTTATGTAGAATTTAGATGCTGCAAAAGTATTTATTTAAATGTATTTTATTTTTTGCATATTTGTCACACAAATTTCAAAAAACACATTTTAATATTCGTTAACATCAATGTGGATGAATTTTGGCTCAATTAGAACTGTTGTTCAATCCAAATTTGAGGGTTTTCAAGGTTTGACCGGCTTGTTTATTGTCATGCCAAAGCATCTCAATCAGACTAAAGTTTAGACTTTGATATAGTCTAGACTTTATCTAGACACATGAGCACTTTATCTCCAGGGCATGAAATAATAGCTGGACCTTCTCCTTCAGGACTTTCTGTTAAGTAGAGTCCATGGTTCCATGAATTACAGACAAGTCACCCAGGTCTTGAAGCAGCAAAACAACCCAGACCATCACACTACCACCGCCATGTTTGACTGCTGGTATGATGAAACCCTTTCAAAAAGTTCAACTTTTGTCTTGTTAGACCACAGAGTATTTTCCCCAAAGTCTTGGTAATCATTGAGATGTTTTTAGGCAAACGTGAGATGAGACTTTGTGTTATTTTTGGTTAGCAGTGGTTTTTGCCTTGGAACTCCACTGATGCCATTTTTGCCCAGTCTCTTTCTTACTGTTGAATCAGTTCTTTAGATGCTGTTCTGGGTTCTTTTGTGACCTCCTGGGTGAGTTGTTAATGCACTCTTGAGCCGCTTACCTACTTGGATCAACTCGCTGTGGCTTGCCTGACCCGACTTCGATCAGTGGTTTTCCATTACAATCAAGTACCATCTAATGTGTGTGGTTGTTGTTACAGCAATGCATGCAAGCGAACTGTGATGTAATTAGTATGCAACACAAATGCTACAACAAAGTTGAACGTCGAATATACCTGCTGCTTGGTCTGTGGCTTTTTGTCAGGGATTTACTCAGGGACTACAGCACTGTGTTATTTATTCATTTTCCATAATGGCAGTTTTGATTTTTGTGAGCGATTTCTCGAGTTGTGCCACTGACCAGCCAATTGGTGGCATGCAGTCTGAAGATGTCACATTTCACCTGCATGTCTGGGGTTCCAAGAGATCTACCTGGTACCAGATACTATGACTTAATGACTTAAGGACTGTGGTGAGTTAATCTGAGCAGGTACTAATGGCTTTGGAGCAGTTTTGTAGGCTGAAGGTTCTCTGCAGGTTCAACACTGTTCCATGTTTTCTCTGTTCGAGGATAATGACCATGGTTTGCGAGGTCCAAAACCTTAGAAATGGCTTTGAAACCCTTTCCAGAGTGACAAATGTCAGTGACTTTGTTTCTAAGCTGTTTCTTTAGATCCTGGCATGCGTTGCTTTGTGAGATGTTTTAGCCTGCTTCACTTTATCAAACAGTTTCTATTTAAGTGATTTCTTGATTCAACAGGTCTGGCAGTAATCAGGCCTGGGTGTGGCAAGTGAAAATGAACTCAGCTTTCCAAAAAATGTGGTTAATCACAGTTAATTCATCATTTAACAATGGTGGGGAAATTACTTTTTCACACAGGGCCAGTTAGGTTTGGATAGCTGTTTCGCTTTAATAAATGAAAATGTCATTTAAAAAATGCATTTTGTAGTTACTGAAGTTTACTTTGTCCACTGTTAAATTTGTTTCATGAGCTGAAACATATTAGTATGACAAATATGGAAAAAAGTGAAAATGAAGAAATCTTGAAAGGGGTAAATATTTCCCAGCACTGTATAGCACTGACTTAAGGCTAATACTCTTTGTACAGTACAGTCCTTTCCCTTACACTTGAAGCTTTAGGTGGCACTGAGACTGGCCAACAGTTTGAGTGTTTTTTTCTTCCTTCAAGTGTAAGTGTGTGCATGTGGTGTGTGGTTGGAGGTCCTTTCCTGTCACTTCAATGTTCTTTACCTGCTGGAGGAGATGATGATCAGTCCCCAGTGTTGCGCTCTGAGCTTGGTGGATGACAGGATCTAACAGAGCTGATAAACACAGACGTCCCACAACCCAGCTGGCCTCAGCCCTGACAGTGACTGAACTGGCCTCAAATCGCCTTTGACAGGGAGCAGTGTCAACACACACACACACACACACACACACACACACACACACACACACACACACACACACACACACACACACACACAAGACTAGAGAGAGTACACAAATACACACATAACACCATATGTGCTCAAAAATATACAATTCTTGCTACAGCATACTCAATGACAAGCATGGGGTAAGTATGACGGAAGTTTACAATGAAAAGCACAGTTGGACACAAGCAAACTGCACCTGCCTGTTTTCACACACTTACACACACAAACATGTCCAAACATATTCTGGCAGAGGTGAGCTGACATCACCTGAAAGACGTGTCTGTCACTTCACCTGCAGATACAGGAGGATGATCTGTAGCAAACAGCAATGTGTAGTATAATGTGCTCATGGCGTCAGGTCTCTAACTGGTTGCCGTCACCTCCACAGAGACTCTAATACAGCCCTGAGGAGAGACGGTGGGTGATTCCACAGCAACAGGGCAACAAAACTACACTGCCCTGGGTGAAAGGTGTAGAGGACCTGTCACTGTGTGACAGTGGAAAGGTGAAATGACAGCATCTGAAACAACGTGTAAGCTAATATTCATGGGCTTACAGCAAAAATAGTAACTGTTATACATAATTATTAACTCAGGCCAAATCTGGTCTTTAAGTGATAATGTATAAATCCTGCTTCCGGGTCCAAACTACTCTGTGTTTATTAAGGCTGTTGTGTTTTTAACATATTTTAATGCTTTGTATCTTATTCTATTTAATCTGAACAAGCCTCTAATAAAGGCAGCGATCACTCTGTTTTTATTACCACTATTCATCTGCAGCACATTTTAAAGCTCAGTTTTTAAACCCTTATAATGTCACTACAGCCCAGCCCATGCAGCAGTATATTAATGACTAACCTCGTATTGTGGATGAATTATCAAGTTTGGTCCGTTTACAGCATCCTGCCATGCAATTGCATGTTGCATGTTAGCTTTTATCGAGTGTAAAAAACTTAGCTTTCATCCTTAGTTAATGTGTTTATATTATGCTACTTTATGCTGTTTTCATGGATGACTTTGACTTTGGGACCTTAAGCGGACTTTGGACCTGGAAACGGCTAATGACGTCAGAGTTAAAGACCGGATTGTGCTATTGATTCTGTTAGAGAATTAAAGGAATTTTATAGAGATGTGTGTTCCAAATACTTCATGGCTATTCAAAGTTAAGAACTCCAAAAGACATACAGGATACAGTACGCTGTAAAAACAATCTACCTTTTAATGCTGCTTTACTGCACATTTTTAAAATAGGAGTTTGATGATTGAATAAGTTAAATGTATTTAGCAATTGATTAATTGCTAGTTTATACATTTTGCCTGGTTGCTGGATGCAGTATATATATGTCACGAATCTGACTATATCTGTGTTAGATGATTGGGCACAAGTCCAAGAAAAAACACACAAAAAACATCATTTTTATTTTTATTCTTCACTGTTTTCACTTGCCATGTAATTTAGTAGCAGTAGATTTTTTTGTAAACATGACTAACTGACAAACCTTTGCCTCTTTTCTCCAAGATCACAAGATCAGTTGGTTTGGATGCTAAGCTCCAGCAGATCTCAAGAACAACATCGGAAATCTCTGTCCAGAAGAGTGCAGTCCAAGATAGGACCCGAGCTTGAAGGAT
>NW_005187569.1:558517-571864 GCF_000239375.1 Pundamilia nyererei
GCCGTCCAGCCCCATGCACGGGGCTATCAGGGGTAGCTCGTTAACGGAGATTTGCCGTGTTGTGGCGTTAACGTCATTTCAGATTAACGCTGACAGCACTAGTGGGAACATATTTACACCGACATCACCCTAGTGCAAAGACAAGTGGAAGCAGACAAAAACAACAAGCACGCATGCTACCAACTTCTCCCTCTGCCCTGCTGTTGGCAGTGTAATGTGAAGTGGTGATGAACTACTCAACATCTGGACCAGATACTAGTGATCTTGATGAAAAACATCAAAGCATCATGGACAAACTACTCAAATCAGTTCTTGGTTGTCCTGTGTTTACTCTGTCAGGTGTCAGCAGCAGTGCTTTTCTTTTTAATTCTGGAGAAATGCGGTCTGTTGAGTTGACAAAATTGCAAAGCTGAGATGACAATGCTTTACTCTAGTATGCATGGTTTAACACTTTTATCGATCTTATGCTAACATAACTAGATTAGTATTGTTTTTCAACTCCCCACTACATGTGTGATGTGGGTGTGAAAAGATGCATTCATAGGATGCATTATGCAGTATGAGTAGGAGTAGAGTAAGATTAGAAGATGGAGGAATTAGGGTGATCATAAGCAACAGCAGTATCCAGTAAAGACTGTCTCTACGAGCTAAAATTAAATTAAATTAAGTTTTATATATACAATAATACCTAAAGTAATACAGAGAATAATAATACAGAGAACCCCCAACAATCACACGACCTCCTATGAGCAAACACTTTGGTGAGAGTGGGAAGGAAAAACTCTCATTTAACAGGAAGAAACCTCCGGTAGAACCAGGGTCAGGGAGGGGCGGTTATTTGTGCTGTTGTTTACAACACAAATAGTTTAATAGGTGTACACAAAAAACATTTTATTTTCAGGAAATGTATATTCTTGCATGTTCTTGCACCCACTAACAAGGCCACCTGGGTTGGCTGGAAGACTGTTTACTTAGCCTAGCAGGGCGAAGGACACTGTCTCAGCTGAACTCTGGACACGCACACACATACATATTCACTGATATGCACACACTCATCCCCCCTCCCTTTCCAAACGCCTTCGAAGCTTATTCCCTTCCGATGCTGACGGTGGATCACGGAGACCAGTCCACAGGCTGCAGGCCCGGATGTACTGTCTAAATCGGCTGTCTCTCACCCTTTACCCACCCCTGTTGCTTGTCATGTGTTTCTTTGGTGTTTTAAGAGTTTTTTTCATGTGCAGAGGTGTTTTTTTCTGTTCTCAAACTGATCTCCCTGTTGGAGCTCAGTCTGGGGGGAGTTATTTTTTCTCCTTATCTTTCCTCATGTTGTGCATTTTCCATTGTTATACCTCTCTGACCTGTCTTCCCCATGTGATGTTTTGTGTAATGTATGTATGGTCGGAGGGCAAGATGGCACCACCATTGCGTGCAATAGGTTGGCAGCCTTATGAAATTTCCCCTTGTGGGACTAATAAAGGTATATCAATCAATCAATAAATCAATAAATCAGTAATTTGAACAGTAATTTCAAACTGTATGACATCACGTCACAATTCTTGAATTCCTTCTAAAAACAACTTTTTGTGCTATCCCTACAAATCTGTGACCTGTGGATTTCAGCGTTACTGCTTGCTTTCCAATCAGTCAGAACAAGTGATGCCAACTCAACAGAATGTATACATCTGAGTTTTCTTCAAATGATACAACCATAACAAACAGGTTTCATGGTTTTAAAATGAAGCCAGTTGGCTTCACCGGGTGGCGGTCTCCAGCTTGCGCTGGAACAGTTCGCTTCACCCTCGCAGTTCGAGTGTGAAGCGGTGGGAATGAGAATCAGCACCTCCAAATCTGAGGCCATGGTCCTCAGCCGGAGAAGGGTGTAATGCCCACACTGGGTCAGGGATGAATTCCTGCCCCAAGTGGAAGAGTTTAAGTATCTCGGGGTCTTGTTCATGAGTGACAGAAGAAGGGAGCAGGGGGTCGACAGATGGATTGTTGTACTGGTCTGTTGTGGTGAAGAGAGAGCGAAATATAAAAGCGAAGCTCTCAATTCACCAGTCGATCCACATCCTACCCTCACCTATGGTCATGTGCTGTGGGTAGTGACCACAAGAACGAGATCACAGATACAAGCGGCAGAAATGGGCTTCCTCTGAAGGGTAGCTATCCTCTCCCTTAGAGATAGGGTGAAAGGTACGGCCATCTGGGAGGGGTTCAGAGTAGAGCTGCTGCTCCTCCACATCGAAAGGAGCCAGTTGAGGTGGTTCGGCCGCCTGGCCGCCTCCTGGGTGAGGTGTTCTGGGCGTGTCCCACTGGCAGGAGGCCCCAGCGCAGACCCAGGACATGCTGGAGAGATTATATCTCTCGGCTGCCCTGGGAACACCTTGGTCTTCCCCCGGACAAGCTGGAGGAGGTGGCTAGGGAGAGGTGAGGTCTGGGCTTCCCGCGACCTGACCCTGGATAAGTGGAAAAAGATGGATGGATGGATGGATTTTAAAATGTGAAAAAGCACCTTTGACTTGATCTGACCTGATGAATATAAAGTAATCAAGTCTTTGTAATACCTTGGCCAACAACTATTTAAACACACCTGACTAAAGTTTCCTCTTTATATACCTCACACTCTCATTTAAAACAAAACTTCACATTTTCTTCTTTTTTTTTTATCATTGCTCTTCTTCCACACTTTAAAAAAGTCTCCCCTCTGAAGTTTGCAGCCTGGGGAGTCTGTGTTTTATTTATTTCTTTTTTTACCTAGTCATCTCCATGTGCTCTGTAGGCTGTGAGGACTCGGGCCATTCATTTAATGCGGCGTGAGTTTTCATCGTGCGGTGAGATCAAGAGCCAAGCGAGCACAGAGTGAACAGGATCCCCATGAAAACCTCTCGCCAACTTTAATGGAACGGTTCCCTGCTGAGAACTGAGGACATCTCTGTCATACACACACAGACACTGGAAATCAAGACATTTATCTTCAATGAAGAGAGGGGAGAATTAAAGAAAAAAGATGTGGATGCAGGCACATCCACACCCTGCTTTGGGCCTCCTCGAGAGCCACTTAGAGTAATTGTATCAAAGTTATCATCGGATGAATGACGCATGGAGTAACGCACGTTAAGTTTTCCTTTTCCCCACTATTATACAGAGGCCAGATGCTTAAGAGCTTAAATAAGATTTGAACGATGAACTGGACAGCAGTGAATATCTGGAGATGCTAAACAACTTGATGATAAGTTTGGTAAACAACAAGAGCTGCACACATTCTCTGTTAGCTTCATTCCTTACATTCCATTTCTATAATATGATAATGAAAATGTTTCCCGGGCATCAACATAACTAATGCGTTCAGAAAAGTTTACCCACTTGCAGTGTGTAAGGTTTTCTGGTTTTGCCCATAGAAACCATTGCGGTCAGGAACAGCAAGGACTCCACTCTGCATAAACTGGAACTTGCTCAAAACGTCATCATAAGCAGTTTTGAATGGAAGCTCAGTGTACACACAATTGTGACACTTTAATTGTAAACACTTGTGAGCAATATCTCCTGGGGCATTAGCCAGTATCACAGCAAATAAAGGATGACATTTTCACCTCTCAGATCTTCATAATTCCTAAGTTGGAAATGTATCCCGGAGAACGACCTTTATACCCTCAGTCCTGACTTCGGTCTCACTCTGTTGCTCTCCTTTAAAAAAAAAAAGTAGAAATCTACTGATTAGATATATTTTCATGCTCCAGTTTTGCTTTTTAAAGACTGGATCATAACTGATCTCACCAACAACAACCTTAGTATCAATAAATTTTTTTGATGTCAGCTGAAATGCTGTGTTTTAAAAATAAACACTCCTTGATTTGTGGAAACTATACTGTGTACCCTGCACAGTCCAAGCCTGAAGATCCTGAGTATCCTTGCCCTGCAAATCCCGTGTATTCAGGGCCAGCCTCCCTCCGCCTGCCTCATTGAACGCTGAACTCCTTGAACTAACCACAAAAGCTGATCCCACACTGGCCATGCAGGAGACTGCCTCCTCACCTGCATCTGACGCCAGGACTCTATCTGCCTATGTCCTGGCAATGTCCCACTCGATGGCCCATGGGTAACAAAATATATATTTATATATTGAAAGTATATATGAAACATCTTATGATAGAACTATAAGGGAAAAAGGTAAAGTTAAAGACTTGATTTGAAAGGTAACATCTACTGTCTTAAATATATATTTGCTTATTAGATTAAAAATGAATTGCAGTCTGCTACAAACAACTGTTTACACTTGTGTTAATAGTCCATTTGGATTTTGTTATGACTTAACTTGATTCTATGCACAATATATATTTTTGTTCTTTTAAATTTTTTTTATCTTGAATATCAAGGGACAAAAAAAATAAAATTGGTCTGACACGCACGAAAAGTAATTATTTGTCCCCAAACTTAAGGTCAGGGTTAAGGCACTGAAGCGAGGGCTGGGATCGTCACTGATGATAGCTTGGACCTCATGAAGTTAAAAAGAACATTTTGAATTATCCAAACGAAGAAAGCACAGATGGAATTAATGGTAGCTCCGTTTCATTAGCTGAGTGTCAGCCAGCATGAACAAAAGCTTACCTAAGTGGAATGCAGCCATTTTTAATACACCTGCTTTTCCCCACTGAAACAAGGTGAAATTTCTGCCTAGAAAAAGGTCTGTTAAAGACAAAGAGTGTGAAGAATACCAGAGAGTGCTTTTAAATATCCTAAAATGTTGTGGCAGTCTTCTGGTGACTGATACATTCAAAACATTCAAAATGTCATCTTATTCCCTCTTAAAGCCCAACCTTGTCTAGTTTTCGTTGCTGAGGAAGAGCTGGATGGTTTCCCAGCTTGGCTCCACTGGGAGGCTTTCTGCCGTGTCCACACCTCCTTATGGTGACAGTTTTTTCCAAAAGCATTGCTTCCTGCTTTCGCACACCTACTATATCACACAGCTACACATGCATCCTCCACTATGCCACGCAAATTAGACTGAAGTCATTAAATCTTTATTAAGATGGTTAAATGTGTGTGACTTATGATTGTTTACAGTGTTCTCCTTTATGTCCAGATATTCTATGTTCAGATTCGGTCTTACAGAAGAAATATCTTATTAGAGAGGGATAATGACACTAAGTAATACTTTTTTTCAGGGTACTTCACAGTCTCAGGCCTGCTGCTACCAATTACCAGTCAAGTAATTTGACACAGTCCACACACACACGCACGCAAACACACATTCACATGGAATTAAAGCACAGGCACACATGCACTATCCATACACTTGTGTGTAAAGTTGAAAGCAGCACTTATGGCACGATAATTAACTTGGACTCCATCTTCGGTGCTGTAGCCCCTCCTGTCTCCCATTAATCATTAACACTGTTTGTCTTTCTAACTCTTGGATGAACCACTCTCTGAAAATATGGTCTGAAGTCTCCAACAACTTTTATGCTTTCCCAGACTGGCAGATGCTGACCATTTGGAGCAACAAAAACAGAAAAACAAACATGAAATCCCTCTCATAATCCCTTCATTGCAGCTCCTGCTTTAAATCCAAATACTCCTGAACTTTTGCGATAAAAAAGCCTATTCTTTGCTTTGGTATAAAAACATTTATATTCTAGGCTGAAATTCGAATCAGCTGTCCTTTGCGTGGCAGCGATCCTCATGGCCAGTGAGGCGAGAGGTGAAAGTTGAAGGCGATGGCATTAATGCCTCTCTGTGCCACAGGGTTCAAATCCCTTCGTGTCACCGGGGTAGCTCCTAACCCACGCTTCTTTTGGTGTCAGAACATGTTAGTCCCCCTTTTCCTGCTTCGCATGCTGAAGTTTTATGCCCTCTAACACCAGTGGCCAAATATTTTGGAGTTCTCCACAACGGCAGCTCACATATGGCTGCACTTTTAGGGGTTTGAACATTTGTCCACAGTGACAGAAGTGACTCAAGGCTATAGAAATATGTCTAAGCTTTAGTTCAGATTTTTAAAGAACTTCAATGCAATTATGTTTTTTATATGGCATCACGTTACAACAACAGTTACCTCGAGGCATTTTGTAAGGTAAAGACGCAACAACAATACAGAGAAAAGCCCAACAATCAGACAGCGCCGTATGAGGAAGCACTTGGCGACAGTGTACAGAAAAAAAATCCCTTTTAACAGAAAGAACAAACTTCCTCATCTCCATCCCATCCCAACTGAAGTCAGTGCTCAAACATAAGACAATGTGTATTAATATGCTTTTCAAAATTACCTACATTGTTAATGTTAGCTCATTATCTGTAGATTAAATATGTAACCCTCCTGTTTCCAGTTAGCTAACAAGGAGCTGACAACAGCTATAAGCTAAAATTATCAGCTAATGCTCAATAAGCTCAATAATTTTTCTAATAATCAAGCTTTCCTTCTGATAAGCAGTTTGATCACATTGTCACTTTCAAAAAGTTTATTGACAGAAAAATTAAGGAAATCCTCAACAACTCACATCAGTGTCAATCTTATTGGTCAGAGTTAAGCTTCATTGACACGTCAACCCATATTAGACCAACAGACCACACCTACAGCAGATGAAGGCTGGACTCAAACATAAAATATTACTAAATATTTAAATGACACACCTGTTTTTGGATTTGTCATTAAATACTTATCAAAATGTGTAAAAACATAGTGTGTGCAATAAAATGCCATCCATCCATTCATTTTCTTTCACTTATCCCCAGCATGAGTAGAGAAACCCAGACCTCCCTCTCCGTAGCCACCTCCTCTTGCTTGTCTGGGGGACCACCAAGGCATTCCTAAAGCCAGCCAAGAGATGCAGTCTCTCCAGCGTTTCCAGGGTCTGCCCCAGGGCTTCCTCCCGGTAGGACATTTCTGAACCCCCTCAACTGAATCCTTTCGATGTTAAGGCGACTCTACTCTGATCTGCTCCCGGATGGAAAAACTCCTCACCCCTTATCTGAGGGAGAAACCAGCAACCCTTTGGAGAAAGCTCATTTCCTCCACTTGTATCCACATTCTTGTTCTTTCAGTCACTACCCAGAGTTCGTGACCATAGATGCGCTTGACCGGTAAATCGAGAGCTTCATTTTTATGTTCGGCAAATCGGGTGATTCTTTTTGATACACCCTGTATGTGTTTTATCATGTCCTATACTTGTAATGAGTTTTTTATTCCGATGTGCAAAATCATCTGAAATAACCATCATAAGTCACTGCAGAGCATTTAACTCCAACTGACAACATCCAGCGGTCATCAGGAATGGCCCTATCCTGAGATGACAGATCAGAGGAAAGTGAGTCCAATTTCATTTGAGATTATACTTTCTATTCTTTTCCTTTTCCTCTCAGTAGCTTTATTCTTGCCTCCCCCTTCCTTTCCTCTCTCCATGCTGTGCAGTTTTAGCTTTCTTTTCCCCCTCTCTATCTGTCTCCAGTCATCCCTGATAGCCCTCTGTCATCTATTGGCCAAGCTGGGAGTGACGCCAGACTAGATGAGCCTGGTGTCTTGCATGGCCCGCCAGGCTGGGCTTGAATGGAGAGGCAGAAAAGACCTTGGCTAAACTGGCACACACATCACAGTGTGTGGGTAATGGCTCCCTTATGCCAAACACTATACCCCTCTAATATAACTAATTCATCTGAGAGAAAGGGTGGTCAGATGGGGCAGTGCAGAAGAAAGGGAGGCAATCATAGAAAGTTAGCCTAACAGATCAACGATCTTTAGACCATGGTGGTTGTGCCACCTTGTTCCATGGATGAAGAGCAGGCTCAGTGTAGGGCATGTTCCTGGATTATTTATGATGTCTCATATCCATTCGTTTTTATGCCTCCAAAAATTGGCCATTACAGCATGTATTCCCTTCAAAGACCAAGAGTCTGTTCTTCCTTCTCTCATCAGAGAGCCAAATGCCCAATGTCTACATTCTACAAAGAGCAAGTCAGCTTTTCTATCATTTTCCTGCTCAGCTAGTTTAGATTTAGAGACTGGCCATTATTTCGAAGGAAATTGAATTCAGAGGAGATGATATAAGAGCTTTAATTCAATATTGAACCTTGTAAGGGATAAAAAAAATAGTCAGATTCAAGATACTGAGATATCCTGACTTTAACAGGTCCCTGGCCTATGAACTGTCACACCATACGAATGTGAACAAGGCATAAGACTAGCACCAGGATATAGGGCGACCCACCAGGATATATACAACTTACTGATTAGATCAACTTCATAATTTTCTGACAGATGAATGTGATAATGTGACTTGCTTGAGCCTCCAGAATCCAACCCCTCAACCATTTTCTTAAGGACAACAAGCTTTATGTGGCACATGGATCCTTCTGTTTTGGGGTTAATGACACTTGAAATAGTTTACACCAATTGAAACATAAGGTGTGTGCTTTCAAACCAAAAACATGCTGAAACCATTTGAAACAAGAATCACTCCAAGAGTGCAAACTTCCAGAGACAGCTCACTCTGGGAAGGATTTACTTTTAAGAGAACAGCATTGCATTTACTGTATATTCATTTAGGTTTTTTGGTTTCTTTTAAATGTCGTTTAAGAAGTTTGTAGAGCTGTAAAAACAAGTTAAAGGGCAGGCTTTTGGTATTTGCTCTGACATAATGTTGAGTATAATTATTTTTTATTTATGTGGATATACATGTGTTGCATTCGTTTCCCTTTTTTACATTAATTTAAGCCTTTAGCGATAAATATCAACTGGAGTATTTATTCAGGAACATTGTACATGCATTTAAACTGTTATATATTTAAACGGTTAAAACATGTTACTGTAATGCACATAATGAAGTCATAATAAATGTATGTTTGTGTTACATAAAAATATGTTTAGAATTCCCATTTCCCTATATATCTGTATGGCATATGGCAGCAAGGCAGCAAGAATCACAATGTGGCATTATATTTAAAATCCTTAAACAGTACTTTATATTATATTCTAAAGGAGTGTTAAGCTGACCACTTATCCCAACAAAGCTCCATCAGAATTTATTCAAAACCTTTTTAAGCTATTGTGTTTACAGACAGAGTGATGACATGGGTGCTGCATGCAACCAAAACCATAACCGCCTTGATGGAGATAATAAAGAAATGTAGAATTTTCACTTGAACAATATTTTTAGCTGTGTAGGTATTTTGAGTGTATCCAATGTTGACAATCAGAAAATAATATTTCTATGACTAATTTCCATTTCATAGATGATGCTGAAGTTGAATAAAGCTTCAGCTGAGCTGGACGATAATCAAACTTCCCATTAACCCACTGGGTTCGCTCAGAATGCTTAATTCTTGTTTAATTCCAAAAAAATTAGAAACCTAAAGCTACCCGTATTGCAACTCTGTACCATAAATAATTTACCTTGAATTAATTATTTTTCAAATTATCAATTTTTTACTCCTTAGTGCAGTTTGGATCTTTGGATTTTTGGAAAGCCCTACCATAGAGAAAATTGGGAAACTTGTCAAGAAAATGCCACAGACTATTGTTCAGCTCTTCTCCTGGACCCAGGCATTTAACTTGTGCTGGGAATTGGACTCTTTCACATATCAAAGTCCATACATCAAGTTATTTTCAAGGTCTGAAGCTCAAACCCAGATAACCTTAATGACATCAATGACTTCGTTTCTCACAGCTTCAAAATTCCCTCGAGTGCCTTGGAACCACTGTTTTCACAGACTGTGTAGTACTCTCCATTACCAGTAAACCCAATTTTCCTGTCTGAAAGCAGTGGAGTTCCCCTTTACTTGTAGAGGCCCGACATTAACCAAGCATTAACCACATTGGTTAAAGCTCAGAAACCATCCATGTATATTATTCCTCTGGGAAAACTCACATAGCCGCCATGCTGATGTTTGTAGGCTGCAATTAAATGTAATATATTTGGATACATATAGGAAAGTGGGATAGTGACATTTTAGAGTACATTAGACACACATACTTGCTTGTTATAGTATATTAAAATCTGTAAGCTTATTAGAGGATAACTTATAATCCACTGCTTCCTTCTGAACAGCGCATTCTTCGACCACATTTTTCTATTTCTTGTTAACATTTTTATACATCATGTAATTCACTTATTAGGAGTAGCATCAAGCAGTCTGTGGACAGAGATGATTACACAGCTCACAGACAGAACAACAGTCAGAAAAAGAGAGAATAGAGTGCACTATGTCACGTCTGGTAGTGTGTCAGCCCAGCCAACGCCTCCCCACTTACCCCAGACCACATACCAGTCTGGTTAGCAGTCTGTGCCAAGGAGCCTGTGCTACTGCATTAAGACTTATCCCTCAAAACTCTGCATGTGTGTCTGCGTGTGCATGAGTGACATTTAGACTCCTCCATTGCCATTTATGTTGGCATCGCAGCATACACCACAGAGGCACGTTGCCTGAGCCAAGTGTTGCTGATGACTCTCTTTATCCATTGCAGTAGGGTTGGTAATATCGCACAAACACACACACACACACATACGTACACACGCATTCACACACAGTGCAGCGATTAAGAATAGCCAACTGGCGCAGATGGCTGTAAAAATATATTTGGAGCCATAAGCCTTGAGGACACTGTAATGAACACTACCCAAGTAAGAAACTCAGAATGGCAGAGAACACGGCGCAGTAATACAGCAATTAATAGCCGGTGTATTATTGCAGGAGTTTTCTTCACTTTATGAGTCGTTTATTAAAAGTACACTACCATATTGCAATATTTAGTTCTGGGAAGGAGAAGGATTTATTTATCAGTCACTCAGTCAACATTAATGCCTAATGAAGTACAGTATTTAAGACTGGAAATGAGAAAAAAATTGTAACAGTTATACACATTCTGTCATATTTCCAGTCAACTCACTGAACATTGCTTTGGGAGCGACATACAAATGCTGATCGGGGCCTTCCTTTACTCATAAACAACCTTAGTTCTTAAACACAAGGTGTTGGAAATGTTCCTGTCTCTGCTACCTTTCTGCTTCATGTTGAAATGATTGTATCACGGCATTTTTTTCTTTCACAAATTTGCCAGCTTCATGCCTCCAATCTACCACAATCCTGTGGATTCAAATCCAGTGATGGTGGATGTTACAAAAGCCTAACTTTGCTCAGTACAAGTAGCCTTTAAAAGACAGTAAACTATGACCTAAAGGTGAAGCACGTGGACTGAATGACTGTTGACAAAAGGCAGGTTTCCCCCCTTAGATTAATGCTAAACTCTTAGTAATAGGGGTACATTTAAAGTACTTTTGACCCCTAAAGATTGATTCTACCTGTGCTTCATATTGGAATCTATTTTAGAGCGCTATACTTTTTTGGAGGACCAAAAGTTTACAGGTACAGGTTTGGGTTCGATTAAAGTCTATGTCTTTAATCAAACCCAACCAAACTGAAAACTGCAACACCACAATGTATGGAATTTCATTTAAAACACAATATTTTATGGGTTCAGAAAATGTCTTCTGTGGCATGTGGCTAAAATAAGACCCAACCCTAACCATAACCATATACAGGTTGCCAGTGACCAGGAGGATATTAAGAAGTTAAAATGTCCACTTTTATACTTAATGGTACAAAATTATAATCAGATGTTCACCAATGGTCTCTGTAAGAAACCACATAAGTACTCTCACCTCTGTACAGAGAAAATCCTTTGATGCCAAATGTTGGCAGAATTGTAGATTCATCAGAACATGATTCCCACCACAGCCTCAGACTGTGTAACCTGATGAGGTCTTCCTGAAGCCCATTAACCTCAACTTTGGACTTGAGATGCTCGTTTGGTCAGTACAGTTGTAAAAAGGGGTTATCGGACTTACTAGAGCCTTAAAAGGTGGTATAGTGGTGCAGTGGTTAGCACTTTCGCCTCACAGTAAGAACATCTTTGGTTTGAATCTGTGTGGGTTTCCTACTCCTCGCTGGATCGTCACACTACCAAGTGTCAGTGTAGCCTAGCCTATGAAAGTGGTCCTTTGATCCCCTAGAGTTTCCTCCTGACTTTGTTTTTTTCCTCTGTGTACAGGCCTTCTAGACTCCCTGCCCGTCTTCCCTGCCGTCTGGATTTCTGTGGATGTGTGTGAGTGAGCGTGAGCTTCTTAGTGTGGACATTCTTGAGTTACGGATCAAGTGGAAGAAGAGCGTATGTGTACCCCCGTCTTGGACCTTCCCTTCGGACCCCGCCCTACTCCCTGGAGCCCCGTGTTATCTATTCCACTGTATATATGTATATATTCTCACTTGGTGTCACATTGCAAATAAACCCTCACCTTCTCTCTAAACTTCAGAGTCCTGCGAGTGAGTCCTCTGCCTACTAATCTGTGACATTTGGTTATTATTTTTTTTCAACTCAAAATGTAAAATATCCTGTTGATGTACACGTGACTGTGTGATGGAAAGGCAGCATAGCAGGGCTCTATAATGCTGTGCTATGAGGCACCTTAACACCCAAACCACTGCACTCTGTTTCTTTTCTGTCATGTTGAGAAATATAATTTAAGGCCAGTGAATTCTGACCCCAAGGCTCTACTGTACACAACACTTCCTTCATGAGCTGCGTGTGCGGATGTGTGTGTGTAATGGCCTGGCAGACCCCAGGTTATTCTCTGTCCCAGCAGTGATTTTAGACAGCTGTGTCCCTCTCTTCCTCTGCCCTGGAGGCACACAGAAAAAAAACACACACACACGTAAACATGTGCAGTTTAAAGCCTAAAATCTCAGGGATGAATCCTCACCTGTGTGACATGTCTGAATCGTAATCTCTGAGGATTTCCCACAATCATTTTTTTAAAATTAAATTAACAAAAGTAAATTTTCTATTTGCCAAAAGGGGGAAGCTTAAAACAGATCCTTGTTGGGGTGGGGGGGTGGGGTGGGGTATACCTTTTGGGACTGATGTGTCATCCGCTGCATGGCAGATTGCTTTGGATGCTTCAAATGCTAAAATCCAAACTTGGACAAGCCACAAAACAGAAAGATTTACAGTTTGCAATAACTTCCTGATCTCTGATAAAATTTTTTAAAAAAAGCAGCTCAGGGCGGCTTTAATAAGCTTTTCATTGTCGAGTCTCCCATAAAATAGTTCCAAATGTGCCAGCTTAATGCAGAAATTTTGATTAAAAAAAAATCAGGAATACTGAAAAAGAGGAATTACCGAGACTTTTTTCCCCTTTGTTTTTCCAATTCAATACTATACAGGGAGTGCAGAATTATTAGGCAAGTTGTATTTTTGAGGAGTAATGTTATTATTGAACAACAACCATGTTCTCAATGAACCCAAAAAACTCATTAATATCAAAGCTGAATGTTTTTGGAAGTAGTTTTTAGTTTTAGCTA
>NW_005187569.1:573148-609758 GCF_000239375.1 Pundamilia nyererei
AGCCTATACAGCTTGGAGTAAGACAACATGCATGAAGAGGATGATGTGGACAAAATACTCATTTGCCTAATAATTCTGCACTCCCTGTATTAAAAAAAATCATAGAGAGTGCACTTAATATTTCACTCATATATATTGTGTTGCTGTATTTAATATATAAAAATTCTTCACTCACCCTGTGGCTGGTCTTTATCCTTCAAGCTCCGTCCCCTACTGGAAGAGCTTGAGGGTCCTGCGCAGCATCCTTGCTGTTGCTAGGACTGCGCTCTTCTGGCCAGAGATCTTGGATGTCACTCCTGGGATCTGCTGGAGCCCCTCGCTGCGCCGATTACCACAGGAACCAGTGCTATCTTCACCTTTCACATCTTCTTTAGCGCCTCTCTCAGCCCTTAGTATTTCTTGAGCTTCTCTTATTCCTCCTGATGTTGCTGTTATCTGGTATAGCTACACCTATCACTACAGCTTTCTTCTTCTGCTTTTCCAACACTAATATGTCCAGTTGGTTAGCCATCAAAAAGTTGTCCATCTGTATCTGGAAGTTCAACATGATCTTAGCTCAGTCATTCTTAACCACCCTGAGGTGAAAAAAGTGAAGGCCCTTCAAAGAAATATGTGCATTTGACTTGAGGCTTCACAAAGGAGTTCACTACCCAGTGTGTGAGGCATCAACAGGTACTTCCACCTTTTGAATACAGTCTATGATGCAGTAAAAATGCAGTATGAGATATCTGGATATATAAAAGTGTTACGTCAACGTGTGGATGGCTAAAAGATTTTTATGTTTTAGGCAGCCAGTGTAACGCAGGACTTGTATATAAAAAAGTGAGAGAGGTGCTGGTTGGTGGACTGTGAATGATTTTTGAGTTTTTCTGCATGTGTTCTTGTTTCCTATATTGTATTTTAAGGGTTAAAAGGGGCATGGGAAGATAATGAAACAAAAACCAAGCAAACAATAGCTGATAAAGTTCTCTCTCAATCACTATTTATTGTTTGTTCATCTTTACATCTTTATGTAAGTGTTTAAACCCATTTCGCTGTCTCTCTCTGCCTGCCTGACTGTGTGTTGTTTGTCCAGACAGGGGACCCTCTGTGTGATCTGGGCCTAGGCAGGGTCTCGCTATGGTTAGCAAGGTCATGGCAAGCCAAGTTACAGCTTAATTAGATTACTGCACACATCCTGCTTAGAGGCTATTTACACACACACACACACACACACACACACACACACACACACACACACACACACACACACACACACACACACATTTTCTCCTTTATCTAGCCCTGTATATGTGTGTTGTTGTGTGTCTGCGTGGACAGGAAGTGAGTGGACCCAGACTGCAGCTGACCCTTTAAGGACTCTGACCAGTGCATAGCTCAGAAACATCTGCAGGTCAAACACACACACACACACACACACACACACACACACACACACACACACACACACACACACACACACACACACAGTTTTAGAATGGCACTTCCTGATCATGTAGAAGCTTCTTTTTACAGCAATACCTTCCTTTTCTCTGCTTCTCCTCCACAAAGAGCAATGCTTTCCTGTAATATTTTCCAATCACCCCTCAGCAAAATGCAGATTAGCAACAAAGAATAAATAAGTAAGATATAAGTGTTATGTCTTTGTATCCCCCAGTGTTTGAATCTAAATGGCAACACAAAAAGATGAAAAAGTGAAAATAAATTAACATGAGGCAGACGACACCTGCTCGAGAACGCAGTGGCAACCAGTGTTGCTTTTCACATGGACACCATCTGGAAGGGCTGAAATGGCTGAGAAGTGACACCAAACTGCTTCTCTAATGTTTGAGAATTAGAGGATACTAAACAGTTACAGGGAGATTCTTCAAGCCTAGAACCTTATTTCAGACTTCCTTGCCATTACTATAATTTTATTTTACTTAAATTTACCACCCGAGCAATTAGGTGGAGCAAAATAAGCAGACAGACCAAAAAAGTGCCGTTTTTGGCAATTAGGTGGAAATAAAAGCAAAAGGGAATGGCATTTTAGTTAATGTGCTATAAATATAATGCCCAAACAATAACAGCAGTAATAATAATTACATTTTTTGATTCATAGAGCATTGTCTTTAGTAAAATTAGCTTGATTGTAACTCAGTTATTATTACAACAGAGCAGTAAAACTTCCCATAACCAAGTTAAGCTTTGAAAACTAGGGCCAAACTGTTAAAGCTAACATGAAGCTTAGACACTCAGAATGGAGGTTTCTTCCTGTAACAAGGAGTTTTTGCTCCCTACTCTCACCAAGTGCTTGCTCATAGGGAGTCGTCTGATTGTTGAGGTTTTTTCTGTATGCCTTGAGGCAACTGTTGTTGTGATGCAGTGCGAAATACATAGAATTGACTTGAACTAATTAAACCAAAACCCTAACCTTCGAATGCCAATCATCAGATGGATGCTAAACCTGTGAGTTTTAAGTAATCATAGATGATAACCCTAACCCTGCTTTAGGCATAAACAGCAAATACATAAGAAATTGCATAGAGTTAGAGGTAAGGTTATCACTGACCAATAGCACCCACAGATCATTCTCAATGGTGTCAATTAATGCCAGTTTGCCAAATCTGCTGATGTGGCTGGTTTACAACCTTTGGCCTCTGTGTGGTCAGTGAGCAGAGTAACTGGTCTGAAGTGGCACCCCACCATGAATAGTTTGTATTGCAAGTAAAAGCAGCTGTATTTATTATGACACAATTCCTTTTGTGAACATTCTGCTGTGATGTGGTTGCAATTGTCTTGTCTATTCCAAGCAACTGAAGAAGTGGATATGATGCGGCTTGAAGATGAAGGTTTCATCTTCAACTTTGGAGCCCAGTAAGTGAGATAAGAAGGTTATCTAAAATTTCCTGTTATTGGACGAAAGAGGATGACTTCTGCTCACATAAAGATTTTTCCACTGAGTTTGTAGAAGACTAGTTTTTTTCAATGATTGTATTGAGGAAAAATGCTTTAAGGGTCAGCGCGAATCATGAACACAGAATTTGTGCTAACATGATTTGGCCACAATTGGCCAAAAGTGCTCCAAAGCTGACAGCACTTGAATGGAGACTATTGGTTTAAAAAAAACCCCATAAAAACAACAACAACAAAAAACCCAATCCTGCCCCCCCCGCAAACAAAATCAGTTTCCATCCACTCCAACACACAGTCCTTTGTCTGACAAGCTCCTGTCTCACTTTGCCCTCTTCCTTCATCCCTCCTTCTGCCACATGCTGCAAGGCGACCAGTCCTTAATTGTTGCTGTAATCAGTGTGATTCATATTGCCTCATTAATATGCGTGTTGTTCACACAATCTTCCCACATGTCTCCTCACTAATGCATTCCTTCCGTCCTGTGCCACTCCTCTCTCCATCTCCTTACTTCCCTTTTTATCTCTCAATCCACTGTCACTTTCCCCTCTTTTCTCACATTTCCATCTTATTATTTCATCCACTTACGTGACCCCCCCCCCTTCTTGTTCGCTGATCACACATAAATTAACATTGAAGCCTTCCATAATTGCTTACGTAAAAACTCACACTAATGCACACAGTGCTGCGTATTTAACAGCCCTAATTTTATTCCCCTGCCCCGTATCACCCACCCCACTAATACACATAGTTTTTATGCTAAATGATTGATGTCTCACCATACCACATTTTCCACTTCATTAATAAAAAATGGTGTCTTTATTTATTAATGGGTAATATACATATACTTGTATTTATGATTCAATTAGGGCGACGATGGAACGGCAGTCAGGACATATAAGAGGAAATTTAATGTTTTAAGTTTGAAGATCTAAGTGGCTGGTTATATGCTGAGGTACGGTTCCTCACACGGTGGAAAAACATTGTGTAGTAAAGGTAAAGACTTTAACGTGACAGAACAAATGCAATAATATTGGACTAAATCTGAGCATAACATGAATATCCTCAGAATAATAAGAATTACAGAAGTTAGGCAGATGCTTTTCAGGAAATCAGTGAGCAATTGAAGGCCATAAAAATCCAAAACTTTACCAACCTTAATTTTAAGGTAATCTTCTCAGGCTTGCCCAGAAAGCTTTTATGTTTTTAGAAGCAAATAATAAATAAATATTGAACAGTTACCCCAAGCACATCAGCAAATCTACAAAAAATGGCTCAAAAAACTATGTCAGAGACTATGAAAGAGACTTATGTATAAAATAATTGGCAATTACTTAATTCAAGTTGTTGCTGCTAAAGGTAGGTCTATGAGCCACTGAATCAAGTGGTGTACTCACGAATTCACAGAACTGTGAGGAACAAAATAAAATAATTACTTACATTTAAAAACACACTGTCCCTGCCTTAAAAATGACAGTCACAAAACTATATATCTGACACAGATTTGTTTTATTCGTTATTTAGTTTTAAACTAAGCCAATATTACCCATAATATTTTAATATAAACATTTTACCAGTCTAATTGTAATAGTGCTAATTGGTTATTTAAAGATTTACAATTAGGAAAGAACAGAAACATCCTCTGCATTTAAAAACTCCACGTACTGTCTCCATCCTTCATATAGAAAATGTAAGAAAAACTGCCAGGATATACATTGTTAATGTCAAGTTGTTACTGTCAACTTGTATATTTAGGACAAGGGTTTGAACATGTATGGCTGTGACTGAGAACATAACACTGTTTAAAGAAGCTCTGGTCGGACTACTAGTGTTTGTTGTCGCAGCCTGCAAGAGTTGGCTATGATGAAGTCTCATGACCAATCAGATGACTGTTAGTAGGTGGCAGTAAGAGGAAGTGATGGCATTTTACTCAGCAGTAAAACTATTTTGACATAACTTTATTACATGTATAGTATAATATTATTTGAAGAAACTTAGATAATGCTATGAGAAGCAACAGAAAACTTGAAGAGGGGACGGTGCCATGATGTAGTTGTTCAAGACATAGAATCAACTAGCTAAATAATGGAAAAATGTAAACAGTTGTTCCTCACACTGATGAATTGTTTGAATATGAATTGAATAATTTTAAATTCCTATTATATATAAATAATAATTAAAATATAACCTCCTGAGTTCTATGTAATCAGTGGTGATGACCCTAAGCATTACACATATCCTAACTCTAACTCTAGGGTCACCATCTGTTATGGCTCAGAGGGCTCAGTGTGACTAAATATGTCTTTAGCAAACTGAGATAACTTCACTTTAGAGGGATAAAACTTAGTGGTCTCTACCTTGTGTTTATTACCTCAAGGCCTCAATGATGCAAATAACAAGGCACTGCACACACAGTTAAGTGGTGGAGGTGTACAACAAGAAAAAAAAAGAAGGATCCTTTATACTTATCTCAGCAAAATAATACATGAATATTAGTCAGGGAGTAGATAAATGGAAACACTACGAGTTACTACATGTTCATATATCAGGAATGTGGCATTTTTCTTGTTATATCTTACAGCCTTGTCTTTAATGCAAAATACATACACACACACTAACACATTTACTAACCTCGTAAATCAAGTCCCAAAGAGGACACTCATTTGCTTGAACCATTACTGTTGGGCAGTATTGGCTACTAAATTAGCCTTTATTAGCAGGTTTTTTTTTCTTTTTTGCAAATGTGTGCGTAACAGTGTGTGTATCTGGCCGCTAACCTAATAGAAGTCAGTATAACCCTGCTGGCAGACACAGGGCTAATAGAAAGATAATGAGTCCGTCCATACTCACGCCTCTATTAAATCTCCCCTTAATACTCTCTCCCTGGAACAGCGGGTGTATTAGCCTGCTCCTCCTTTATGACTGCAGCGTTATGAGAAAAGTGAGCCATCAATGAATATTCATGGTCCAACTCAGCTAAATAGCGAACTACCATTTGTGTTTATGGTGAGAAGTATATCCAAGGCCAAGCTTTTTTAAAGGGTGATGGGGGGGGTCGGTAGTAATGCCTGAGCAAGAGTTAGTGAAAATACAATTACCCTGTGTCGATTTATTTGGGTAGGCATATAATTTGGAGAGATAACAGTTGTCCATACACCCTTTGGTGCCATTATGAGGGAAAGACTTACATTTAACCCCATATGATCTAAACCCAGTCCATGGTGATCACCCTATATGATGTTCCTCTAAGTCCCAGGAGTTGTGCTTGCAATTTCTCTTCTACCAATGTTCTTTTCCTTTAAAAAGAAAAAAATGATAGTTTAGAAAAAAGGGCCAAAATATATACAATTAGAGAATATAGGGGGGGACAACAAAAAACACCCACCCCAACAGATGAGTATATAAAACATTCTTGACAAAATACAGATTAAGAGGTAACATTTAAGTTATTTTTGACAGCATCCACTACAGCTCATTCAGCGGTTCATCAGTTTATTTTTAGGCTCCAACAGGTTTGTTAAATGTAAACTATTAAATGAATTGTTTAATGTTAATAACATACTTCCTGCAGCTCATTTTTCTCACTTGTGAAAGTTTAAATTTTTACATTAGTGTTAACAAAATCCTACCTTACGCGTTACAAGCAGACAGAAATGATGCAGAATTGACTATGTTTTGACATTTTTAAACAGCATCGAGAGTCTCAAATAGAAAACGAAACCTTAAAGGTATAATATGGAAAATAGCTAGGGTGTTTGTATTTAAAGGCTACTGCTTAGATTCTGTCAGATTGAATCTGGCTATCAGGTTTCTTTCCTCTATTAAAAGTGATGGCGAAGTCTAATTTGTAAATGCCGACCACGGTAGTCTGAAAAAAAGTATACAACATTGTGTCACTGTAGCAACAACCAACAAATGACCTTGGACTGACCCAGTGGCTTGAGCTGAGGAGGCTTTCTTGCATTGACTTGGCTCGCTCTTATTTTGTAATGGATCTTCTTTTTTTAAACCCGAGGGTTTTAGAATGCTAAAATACCCAGATACACGAATTCTAGTTAATGGATTTGTCCCTCTGTCGTTCAAAACACCTTGGAGCAACCATGTGGCTTTTGTCTGACATTACCCATGCTTTAGCACTGAATTAACAGCACAAAACATGCACGCTCACATTCACACAATCTGCACAGCACTGTCTGTCTCTTTCTAAATTCACACATACGAATGCATGAATACAAACCCCACTGAGAAAAGCGCACAAAAATCCAAGAAGTTGGTTATTTAGATACGTGTTGGAGATGAGGATAATGTGATGTCACCTCTAATACCCAGATAGAGACACAATGTCCCTGCCGGTGCCTTCCCTTTACATGCAAGAACAGCAGAGGAGGTACATATGAATGACAATGTGGCTTGTGACAGTGGAGGCTGACTTATTGGGGATGTATAGTGCAGGCCGGGCCAGCTTCATTCACTCTGTTGTGTTATTTACCCTTATTTTTCTATTACCGGTGCATTTTTATTACAGAGGGAAACGGGAAGATGTAATTGCCTACCAGGTATCTGCTTGCATTATCAGGCCTAGGATGGCATTAACTATAAAAAGATAAAGGACATTATGCTGCCATATTGTGTACTGTGTGGGATGTGGGTGTGTTGGCAGGTGATACGTCGAGTGAGTGTTTCTGAAAGTGTGTTTTCAAGCATTTGTGTGTGCGTTATTTGATTTATTCATACTACACAGCCTATGGTTTATGACAGATAGGATATACAAATCTATTCTGAGGTTAGAATCAGATATTTGACCAGACAATGGAATAAGCTGCATCTCCAGAAGTGACCTGCATAAACCCTATGTGTGTGTGTGTGTGTGTGCATATTTGTGTGTGTGTGTGCGTGCCATTGGAAGTACTTTAGAAAATAATTCACAGTGCAATTTAAGTTCCTTTGCATTAAAAGGAAATGTGTGCCATGTGCAGAACTGCATCTTTCAAGCAAACTCGGTAGGGAGTGTAACAACGGAAAGCCAATGTTTTATTCTTTCTCCATTTCTTTCTTTCTTTCTCTCTGTCTGCTTCAGTCTGGCTATGTGGGCACAGACAAAGTCAAACTGCTGCTCACACATATTTGGGCGGCTATTTAATTAAAAGTGGATTACAAGAGTGTTGGGTAAACAAAGATCAGATTAACAAATAGGCCGTTGCTGCTTTCCCATTTGCTAATGCAAATTTGACTTGACGATGGGATTGGTCGTGCAGAAGAACAGCTCTGCCACTCCGGCAGAATATTAAGACCCGGTCTGGAGCTCAAGTTAAGTCGGGACGACTCGCAGAAGTTGGCTAAGCCCCCATCCTTATGCCCAGTGTGTTCGTCTCTGTGTGTGTTGTCTTTCAAAACACCATTCCTCATTTCTTATCTGAGAGGTGTGGCTTTTGATTTTGAATGATGCAGTTTTCACAACAGATGATGAACTACATAGAGCGGTTTTGTAAATGTTTTTTTGTTCTTATGAAACCCCCCAAAATATTTAAAAATTGGGAAGACAAATGAGACAGCAAAGACCACATTTAAAGTTTCCCCACAATCCTAAAAACTGTGTTCGGTGCTAAACTGTTCTGCTGCATATTTTGACTGCCTGTGGTTAATAAGAATAAACTTAAATGCTTTGTAGACAGGGACAGGAAGGGGAAGGGTCAGCAACAGCATAGTTTGATGCCACATTGGGAGTCCTGGGTGGTAGGAAAAGGTTGAGACCTCATTGTGAATACACCTTTCTACCATAAGAAAAAACCTTTGCAAACATCTTATGGCCAGAGGTCTTTTATACCTTGCAGTATAATGTTTTGGGGTCACTGCAATGACTTAAATGTAAATTAGAATTAAATTCGTAGTTTGCTGCCATGATGCCAGGTCTCTCTTGGAAATGAGATTTTAATCTCATTCAGATTTTTACCTGGATTAATAAAGGACTAATAAAAAAAAAACCCTTACCACCCTTAAGGAACCCTTGAACCACCTTGAGGACTGTCAGGAGTCCTCAGCTGTGCAGTTTTACTTCTCTTATGATAGTCCACTTTACAGCCTTTACTTTAGAGTTGGGTTTGGGGTAAAAGTTTAAAATCATGTTGAGAATGCTACTTTTACTAACTGCCTATTATAATCCAGAAAATGTGTTGAATTGACAGAATCCAACTGTCCCATCACACTGGAAAGCTTCGCTGGGGACATTTTTGCCCTCACATATCCCTCTTGGGCTGAATTCCCCCTCTTTCTATCGTACTGGCTGTCCCACACATGGCCGTCAGCTTAAATTAACAAAGAGTTGTATTTAGGCTTAGGTTAGATGGTTAAATGTAGCTTGATGTGGGCCAAATGCAGTCTGGGAGAAAATCCTTTGTTCTTCACTGCAGCTCTAGCACACACTAATAAAGTCATGCATGTGCATCATACGTACTTATTTGACAGTCAGCTGAGGAGGTTATAATATTTTATTTTATACTACCCTTTGGGGCAAAACACACAGTAGAGTAGAAAGATGATGGAAAAGTATTGCAGTGTCATAAGCACTTCAAAATATAATTGATGTGATCACACATACATAAAACAAGAAGTTAGCCACGTTCTTCGCCATGGTTTCTGTGTGAAACTAATTACTGCACTTTGTGTCTGCAGCTAATTAGTAAAAGCAAAAAATAACTAAATACATTATATATAAATGCAATTACACAAAAAACAAGAAAACAGAACTCAGTTTTAGACCTTAATAGTATCCAAATGGGTTAAAAAACAAAGAAAAAAGCTTATACAATTTTTATAAAGTAGATGACAATAATTTTTGTAGCAGCCTGTAAAAATGTTTTTATAATGGCTGAAACTTGACATAATGTTGCTTAACAGCTTTGTCTTTCAGCTCTAAAGGCGGCCGTGTGATAGTGATACCAAATGAAAAGTCAACAGATTACCAAAAAATATACAACAGACATCTGTTTTTTATGTTGATGAATGCATACTTAAAGCTCAAAGACCTCAAAGCTTAAGATAGCACTGGATGAAAAGTTGTAGACTCATAGTCTACATTAGTATCACTAATCAGCTGTAGACATTTTTATATGCAGAAATGATAGCTTACTTGCTTCTATAAAGATGTTAAAGGACTCCCAAAGCCAGCAGAAGGCATCCTCTGGGTTCTGTATATATCTCTAACAAATTTCATGACAGTGTGCACACCCATCCCTCCAACAGTGGCTGAGATGTTTCATCAAAAAACCAAAAAAAGAGAAGAAAAGTCACAGGATGAAACACCATGTAGCAATAATGCAAAACAACATACACAGTGTTTCATCTAACATTTGATGATACCTGTCATTCTGGACAAAGCACTGATGCCAATGGAGCATCAGTGCTTTGTCTCCCGTGGCCAAATAACTTATTTTTCCGCATGACAGAATAAGACGACACCTCTAAAACCCACTACTGGACCTGATTTAAAGATAAGACTCTATGGCCTTCCTTGTAAACCTCTCTATCTATCTAGACTGTCAGCATCTTTGTCTTTATTTCTTACTTCCCATCTCTTCCCATTTTTTCTCTCATCCTCCACATCCCTCACACCTCCCTGCCCCCTGTGTCCCAGAGTTTTGGACATCATTCGACCTTGCCATGATAGACTGTTGCTGTGTTCATTCCTCTTTTTCAAGACACCTCTCACCTCCTCGGTCACTGGAGAGCGAGGGAAAAAGAAGAATGAAGTGAAGTCAGAGGAGGAAGGATGGATTTATTGACTTGAGGCTCAGGCTCAGGTCGATGCATCAGAGTCTGGATCATGGTGGATGATGAGGCCTCAGGGTGTCAGGGACAACTTCATACAGGCCAGGAGCCTAGCATTGATCTATTCAGGGCGTCCACCAATCTATGCACGTCATTCTTTTTAGGTATGCTTTTTCCTTACTGCTGTTGTCAGATGATAAATCTATGAATTTGATACGATTGTGTCCATTTTGACATTCAGCAGAACTGTCCAGGGTTCAGATTAGAGTTTCTTTTAGTCTCATTTCATTCATTCTGTTAGACAGTGTTATATTTGGGTGTTCTAAATTAGCAGAAATTCTATCTGTAGAGGTTGATGTTACCTAACCCAACCCTCCCTTCACCCAAAATGGCTCACTGTGTGTTAAGAGGTTAAAGAAACTTTGACCTTGTTTTCTCTACATTCTCCATCAATGATATTTGGTATATTTGAATGGAACATATTCACTGCTACCAGCTGCCAAGTTCATAAACATAAACACTTATTGTGTTAGAGGAGATGTCCAGTAAAAACACCTGATGGCTGCTGGGTTTTTAAAATTGGTCTCATGAGAAAAACAGCAGCGTGTTTCATTTTTGCAAGGCCACTGCGTACATTTTGTCTCAAAAGTTCCTACAGTGCAATGACTTTCTTATGTTGTTATGTTTTAGAATAATAACAATATTTATAACTGGAATACACATTCCACTTTAATGTATTTAGGAAAGTAATCTAGCTGTATACAAAGCTACAAAAAAATCATATCAATAACCATTAATGACAATAATATATATATGTGTGTGTGTGTGTGTGTGTGTGTGTGTGTGTGTGTGTGTGTGTGTGTGTGTGTGTGTGTGTATATATGAACATGTACATATATTCAAATTGTTCTTCAAAGACATGTAATATCTCTGACATTGTGTGCAGACTTTATTTTGGCTGAAAGAGGCTCATATGAAAAGGTCAGGGACCAGTGTTGCACAGAAGGAGGGCTCATTGTGTTGAATAATACAGGAGATGATGTTACAGGGGGTGGGGGCATATGACGCCTCCTCCCATAATGCTAACATCTTTCTGTGGTATTTTAGTCTCTGGTAGAACAGGGATAGTCCATCTGGGTTTGCTGTATAGTCCCAGTTCTACAAGGACAGGACAAGACACAAAGTTCAGGATCAGCAGATTGACGCGATGTGCTGGGGGAGAAAGGATGATGGTTAGAGGGAGAGGAAGCAAGAGGAGAAGTGGAAAGGAAAAACAAAAAGGAAAAAAATAAGATATATATTAAAGTGAGTAACTGTGTGCAAAAAGAACTTTGAAGAAACAAAATTAGACAAAAAAGAAAACTAATACTGCAAGCGTGGCAGGAAAGTTTGGAAAAGTGAGAAGGAAGGGGTGAGACTAAAAGTGATGAGAAGGGACTAAAGAGGAAGAAAAGGAGAGATGAGGCTGAAAGAGGAGATGGATGTGATACTGAGCTGAGTTTCATATTTAAGACCATGACTCAGGAGTAAAGAATAGAAGGGCTACAGTTCAGATTTCCAAGCAGAACATTTTCATAGAGTTGTTAAAAATCCCCAAAAGTGCAGTGGATGAAACAGTGTTGGTCATCATTAGCAGGCTAAACTGTGAGCTTGACAATGCTTAGACATGTATAACTGGAAATTGGTGCTAATTAGAAGTCTAATAAACTAGAATTTCACTCATCACAACGGAACGTCTTGGATAGTGTCTAGCACACAGCAAACAATCCCACAAAAACAGCCAAGTGTCTTCAATTTGGGGAAGTGAAGCACAGCAAAAACCCTAATGGCTACAGCTACCTGTATGGGACACCTGTCAATCAAAAAGCCCAAAGTTTAAGCCTTAAAACATGTCTAAATAAGTGAATTATAGAAGAAAAAAAAGATTTATAGCTCTGAATACTGGAGTCAGGGGTGCAGCTGCTTAGACTCACAGTTGAGACAGACAGTTAAAGCCAATCACTGTTTCTCACAAGTGTCACCTCCTCTGTTAATTAAAGGCAATGAACTGGCTAACATGCTTCTGCTGTTGTTTCCTTTTAGAGAATTTTTAATGTGAATCATGTGTAAAACAAGTTCTGCTGTGTCATACAGGTAGCCCACGAAGCTTCAGATTTGTTGAATGAAATTCTATCATTTTGGTTATTCTGTTTGCATAATCAATTGGTTCGACAATTCGTGCTAACATGTACAGTACACCATTGCAACTTTATTTGAACTTCATCCTCAGGACTCCATCCTCTGAGCTGCAGCAGATCATCTTCTTTCATCTCACGCTGTACCTAGCATCCTTCTCTGTCATATCAACCCTTGGATATACCTCAGTAATGAAGCTTAACAAATCCAGACACACATCCTCTCCCAGTGAGGATCATCTATCCGCTGCCGATTGCATTCCCACCTCAGATATCGAACTGGACTTACATGCACTTGTTCAACCCAAAAGACTAGATTTCTCTCACTGAACAAAAAACCCAGAAAATTATTTAGAAAAACTGGAGTAAAGTAAATGAACTGAGTTTAAAGTCTTTGAAATTTAGCTAAAAAAATGTCCATTTTCTTAACTGTACAGTAAATGGAGTTTTACTGTGCCTAAACCACATTTTCATTGCCTAATTGTAACACTGACTCTTACCAGTAGCAGTTTAGAAAGAGGGAAAATTAATATTGAGCAGAATTGAGTTCAGCTCATTGGTGCAGCCCTTCACAACAGCCCTAGTTTCTCATGTGGCCCCTTCGTAAAATGAATTGGCCATTCACGCTATCATTAATATTATGTGTGTCTAATGTTGAATACTGAGAGGAGAAAATCTGTTTTCTCTTAGCATTTGGATTCATCTGATGACTGGCCTTTACAAATATTGGGAAGGACACGTTTCCATTTTTCATATGTGTGCTGTTGCCAACAGCAATTATGCACTTAATTTAGAGAGTCGCATAAAATGAAGTAAAGTCAAGCAGTTAGGAATGTTAAGCGAAGGCGGAGAGGATGATGACAGGAGTAAAAACGCTGTTGATGGAAGAAGAGAAGGGAGAGTTAGAGGGGACAGCGGGCCATGCTAGGCAACTCCTGCCTGTCATACTGCGTCATAGTCACGGGCAGTGTGTGCGTGTGAGAGACTGTCCAACATAAAATGTTTCTTGCAGTGGTGTTTCATTCCTCCCAAGTGTGCGTCTGTGTGTGTTTGCATGTGGTTTGGACTGAGGGCACCAGACGGGCAGGAGGGTAATTTGGTTTGGCACTAATGCAGGGCCGAGGATCTATGCTCTGGGTGAGAAAAATGTCTCTCGCGAACACTTACCCACTTTTTCCAATGTAATCAAAATGGACGGTTCAAAGAAGCTCTGCAGCTTCCCGTCTTGCTTCACAGCTTGTTCCCAACTGTGGCTCCACGTACTGTCTTTCATCTACCACCTAACTGTATGTTTTTTAAAGTGTGTGTCACATGCTCAATTATGACAATGCGTGTGTATTTTTATATAAAAATCATGCCTGCGGCCGAGCCAGGCGTTTCTTACCTATAGCTGTGTGTTTTGCGTGTGAATGTGTTGCTCTGCGTGTGGCCACACACGTTAATTGCGCAGGTGGCTGTGTGAGGGTCTCGCACCCTGTCAGAGCTGCTCTTCATCCTCCTCTCCCTTCCTTCCGCTCACACCGCAAGCAGGGCGATTATAGCCTTGCCACCGTCACCCTGTTTACACCTTACGCCGCCACCAATTACCAAGTTTGACACCCGAGCTGTCACCCAGGGTTGGGGTGTTGGTTCGTGGATGAGGTGGGGTGAGGTGGTACTTTGGGTGGCAGATTCACACCCTTGGCGAAACTGTCACAGCTTTACCTGTGAACGGATACACAGGAAGCGGAGGGAGGGGGGGCCAATTAGCTGGACAACAACTGAACGTGCTTCACCTAAATGCAAACAGATAAACGGATATTCTTTTTTATTATGCAGTGCAGTCAATTGAACAATTCAAAAGATAAATCACAATACATTATTATTAATAATACTAAACAACCATATTCATCGCAGCTAGCTCCGACATGGATTGATGGATGGATAGACTAGTACAGCCTAACTGGCAAAGCTCAACAGATAAGCACTGCCTGGGACCTCTGACTCTTATGAATACCATCTGAGTTCATTTATTTATGCCGTTTAATGATAAGCCACTTTATTTAGTTAAATATGAGTTTGTTTAAAAGAAGGAGAGAAACCCCAGTGAGAACATTGATGAATTTTTCTGTGACTTTTTAATCAAAGTAGTTTTAAGAACTTCATTCAATCAGGAAGTGAAGCTTCTAACCTTGCATGCTTCCTAATTTGCCACACATCTGAACTCCTGGAGAAAACCCACACAAGCGCAGGAAGAACAGACAAACTCCACACAGAAGTTGTAGTTTCTCTGTCTGCTAGGCCAAGGCTTGAATGTTAGTTGGATTGTGGGTACTCCACATAATATAACCTATTCCTTGAAATCCCCCACTTATCAGACCTGAAATTCCTGCATACAATTACAGCGATCTAATAATGTTCAGACCAGCTTTTGATAGGCCAGAAGTGCTTCAGAGGTGGAAATACGTCTGACCTGGACAACACCTGGTACCCTTTATCTCTCCCTCTTTCTGTGAGATTAAGAGCTCCCTCTCTTGTTTCAGGAAGCCTTGCTAGCACTCACGGACAGGCTATAAAGATGTGAATTTTAAGACATGGACTACTTGCTCTAAATAAATCTATCTTAACTTATGAGACACTTGCTCAGAAGTCCAAGTGAAAGTAATGTTAATGATGTTAACCCTTGGGGTGCTCAGACACTTAATGCTAGCGTTATTAACGCGATGCAACCATCCATCCATTTTTTCATTATCCAATTCGGGGGTGGAGCCTATCCCAGGAACGGCTGGGAACGTTTTTACAAATCAAAAAAGCATGGGGTCATTATCCCATGGACTTCACACCGGGCTTCAGATTAGCTGTGAATACTATGCAAGAACAAAATGTTGTTTGTTTGTTTTTTTCAGAAATAACAGAACAAAAACTAGCACGCTCATGAATTTATTTTTTTTAGTCACAGGAAGATAAGATAATATCAGAAAATAAATGTGTGCATTTCTTTTTACCTCCCCAAAATGATTCGATGTAGCTCCAAACTCTCGGTCTCTCTCTGTACTGTGTGTGTAAATGTGTGTGAGGCGCTTCACAGAGAGGTGAGTGTGGTCCATTGTGTGAAAAGGTGGGACAGAGGGCTTGGCCTGGAGCACAGCTATGATTAATGGAGAAACACACACAAACCTGCTCCACCATCTCTCTTCGCTGTCCCACTCTTGGGTCATGTCTTTTTAACCCCTGTAACACAATGACACACACCTGGCCCAGTTTGCGTGAAAGAGTCAAGCTTTTTTCTTTTTTCTTTTTTCTTTACACATGGGAGTGGAGTGGCAACCTGGCGGCTGCAGTAATGGCGCACTCAAACATTAGCTAAAAGAGGACAATAGTGAGTGTGTGTGTTTTAATGAGCTGACCTGTTTGGTCCACCTGCTCTCCCCAGCTGGCCAGGCTGCGCTGAAGCTGGATGCCGTAAATATCTTTAGGAGACTCTACTGGGCTTTTGCTTCAGCTGCTTCATCCCTCTTTTCTCCAGTCTCCATTTCTGCCCTGCTTGCCTCTGTCCCGTCTTGCTGCACCTTCCTCTCTCCATCATGTCATGTCTTCTTTCTTCCTCTTTCGACCCTCTTTCTTCTTCTCATCTCTCCATCTCACATCTTCTTCATCTTATCCTTGATGTTTTCGGCTTTTGTTTTCTCCAGTTTAACTCACCGAGTTCTTTTCCTTCTCTCTACTACTTCGCTTAATTTTCTTTTCTCCTCCCTCAGATTGTTGTCTAATCCCTTATCTAATGCTAGTTAGTATCAACATCAACTCTTCCACGACTGAAGATACCCATGTTTCTTTAGTCAATTCAATTCAATTTTATTTATATAGCGCCAAATCACAACAAAAGTCGCCTCAAGGCGCTTTAGTCCAGTTCCTGAAAAGGTATTGATGGACAATATTCCTTCCCCCTTCCTGACACACTGTTGGGAGAGCTATAAGGCTATGGATACCATTCTAGGAGATGGGAATGTGCTACATCTAGATCCTTCTGTTGGGATGATGCTCTGTATTTGATTGTTACATGTTTGCAGTGTCACAAACTGAAAGGGCTGTTAATATATTGTGGTGAATAGTTCCCATTAGACTTGGTAATGATGCGAAATACAAGAACGGATTGTATCAAGGGTCAGCTGCCCTGATATGGAAAGGATGCCATATTGTTTGATAGCAATGTACATGATCAACTTACAGGGGGCTCAATTAAAAGATACCCCAAAAACCAAGGTGAAAAACTGATGCACTCCACTTCCAGGTGTAGGGTCTTACAATGGATCCAATGATTTCATCCTGATACTGTCATGCTGAACAAGCAGATCTCCGTGGCTTCTCCAAACCTTTTCACATCCATCACACACTGAAAGTGAAGCTGCTCTCATCTGTGAAAAGCACAGGACACTAATGGTGGACCTGCTGATTCTGGTATTCTGTGGCAAATGTTGTTCAGGTTCCACGGTGCTGGACAGTGAGCTCAGGCCTCACTTGAGGATGTCGACTGTCAGGCCATCCTCATGAAATCTGTTTCTGTGTATGGTCAGACACATCCACACCAGTGGCCTGGTGGAGATCATGTTGTAGTCCTGACAGTGCTCATCCTTTCCCTCCTTGCACAAAGAAGCAGATACTGGTCCTTCTATGGCCCTGCACAGCTCTCCTAGAGTAACTGTCTTTCTCCTCCACACTCTTGAGACTGTGCTGGGAGACACAGAAAACCTTCTAGCAATGGCATGTATTGATGTATGATCCTGGAGGATTTACACTACCCGTGCAAACTCTGTAGGGTGCAGGTATCACCTCATGCCATCAGTAGTGACAGTGATCCTAGCCAAATACAACACTAATAAAATAAAAACTGTCAAAAAAGATGAGGAGGGAAATAAAAGTCTGTCCACCTGTAAAAGGATTCATGTTTTAATTCATGTTCATGTCTCATCTTTGCCCCTCTGGTGCCCCTGTTGTTCATTTCATTAACACCAAATCAGCTACTTGACTGACCACATCAGTATCCCAGAAGTTTGACTTGATGTTTTGTCTGATAAAAGTCATTCTGGATTATTTTGTTTTGCATTTTGGCAAATTAAACTTTGCGAAATTTGCTCTTAGGTGAACTAAAATCTACCAAAATCCTATCAACGATATCATCGGTTGTGATCACAATGAAGCAAAAATTGTCTTTAAAAAAAATGTAACAGTGAGTCTCCAAGGTTTTAAATGAACTTACCTTAACTACCACTGCTGCTGCTCATGTCGATGAGTTGACAAAATGAAAACAAGTAACTTCTTGCTGTATTTAAAGCACCTGCTTACATCTTCACACGGTGTCACCATGTCTACACAGACGGCGTAGTGTGAGGAGCGTTAGCAGGAGCTCCGGTGCTCTTTTTGAGATGTCGCTTGAATTTTGTAACTACTCAGTGCTCAATACACAATCGCTGTACGCAGAACACAGATACATGATTTCACTCAAAGTTTCCTGACTTCTATTTCAGTTCTGAACATCTGGAATATAGCCTTAACTTCTGATAAGTAGAAGGCTTATCAGGGAAAAAGTTGTACAAATTAGAACATTGCGGCAATCCATTGTTTGTTTTTAGCTGATTCCATCTGTTGAAAACCACCCCTAAGTTTGTACAGTCGCTTTATCCTGCTAGCAGATCCCAGTCCTTCTACTGGTGTTCAGCACCAACTTTTTGTTCTTTGCTCCTGTCTTCTTCAGAAGGTGAAGTCGAAAGGAAATCAAAATTCATGTTTTTTTTTGTCTATCCTAACTTTAGTGAGTAAACATTAGATTTAATTAAACACTGTAGTCACTGTACTGTAGCATGGACATAATCCATTTGGAAAAGCAGCTCATTAAATCACATACCATTTTATTTTAGCATAAAATTAAATGCACCGTGGTGTGAATAGAGGAAACTCATAAAGCAGTATTTATTTCATGTGAACATTACAACAGTAACATTCGCTGAGCCTTTTATATCTACAAATTCAGTAGTGAATGAGCCTCCAATCAGAGACAAATTCATTTCAACCAGAGATTGAACTTTTTTTTCTTTTTTTAACCACTTAACACTGATGAATTTATATAGCTCACTACGTGTAATAAAGGCACTTATTACTCGGCATACTTTTATATTGTCGTTAATAAAAGATGGACATAAAGATTACTTTTTTTACTTAAAACTATTCATTTTTGATGAGAAGCAGTAAAGCAAGTCAGCCAATCCATATTCACACAGGGCTTCAACAACAGAAATTATTTTATTCCCTAAAGACAATTTTGGAGCAAATACTCAGGGAAAAACGTCCAGTTAAGGAGGTGCAAGTGAACCACAACCCAAATAGGTCACTGACGACTCTGTCTGACCAGATATGAAAGAAATTTGGTGAAATATTAACTTCTTCTTTTAACTTGCTTATTTAAGTTCAAAGAAAAGTACTTTCTAAGAGGCTTAAGGTTAATTTTGCATGAAGGTACAAGATGGGTACAACAGCACTACATGTGAATGCACAATATAGTACTTAGACAATACTTTTCTTAGACTGCAGAACTTAATTAAACCATCAGCAAAAACTTAAAGTTGGTATCTTACGAGGCCTGACAAATACACTTGGGAATCTTTTTTTTTTTTTATTCACTAATTAAGATGTATTCTCATCATTTAATCAAAATTTCATGATACTGCATTGACCAAAGCTTACAGCAGATTGACTAGAAAATTAAAAAAAAAAAAAAATTTCTGATGGGAAAATCTGGCTTGTCAGGTGATGCATATCAGGCTGCAATTTTAAGCTTAAACTGTCATTTTAAGAACATCTTAGCAGTGACATTTGATTATTGTATTAATCATTCAACATGAAAGGCTGACATTCTTCAGTCATTGTAAAGTTGCCAGAAATATTAATGAAGTTAAAATGTGAATAAACTTTTATTGTTGAAACTTAATTTCACTTTAATTTTTAAAAATTTCCTTCAGCAGGGTTTAGATTGAGCTGAGTGTTGATTTGGAAAATCTTTTTCATTACCTAACATGGACTGTATGATCATGACTCTTATGGTACATACACATTTATAAAACCTTTTATAATTAAAATTCTTTCCAATTTGTGAAACAAAAAACAAGTAGACAAAAGAAGCCTTCTCATTTCAAACTGCTGACCAGTGATGTTTCTGCAGTGAGATCTGTTGCTGCAGGTCAGCAAGTTATCTCAAAAGGCTGTAGGTAAGCAGTAAAAAATGGAATGTGACCACTCGACTGGCCCAATGTGTAACCACGTTCTGCACACGTGTGGAGATGAACCTTAAAAACTAGTCTTACATTTTGTGTGCCCGTTGTTGCTCAAAGTGCCACACATTTCAAGCAGCATTTAAAAAACGATTTGGTTATATGATTAACGCACGCTCAGCTGCTTAAAGAAAGTACAGTAAAGCTGGATTTTAATCTACTTTCAGGCGCTTTTCATGTAATGCATTTGTGCAGGAATCCACATGAGCATGAACATATATCCAGCGTTTTCTACAGTAATTGACACCTTTCACTTTCATATCAAATACTCAGTTTTTCAGATTTCTCTTAAAGATTTAGGATTATAACACTCACACACAGATACACAGACTGTAGATGTGCTTTTATTCATTTTACTGTAGGTCTGCCAATGTTGACGTGATGAGTAATAACATAAATCATAAATACTGGCTTGGCAAAAGCTTCAGGAAAGCTGTAGCTAATTTTGCCAAACCACAGTGTAACAAAGATTAAAAATAAATTATAGTAAAAGTAATGCTGATACAGATTCATACTTAAAGGAAAAACTGAGGATCAAACATCCATCAGTCTTGATCAATAAATCTAAATATGGCCGTAATTATTTCCATTTTATATTTGATTAATTATAAAACACTGAATATTTAAAATATATTTCATATATATAAATACAGCCTTTGCAGTGTATTGTCAAGATGAACCCTGTGTGCTTTGGAGCTACAGTCATAGAGAGACAGCAAAAGAGATACAGAGAGCGAGAGAGGAAGAGCCCTCACTTGGTAATGAATTCAGTTTTGACTCAGTATCAACTGACACAGTTAGGATACTGTGTGGGAGTCCTGTGTGTGTGTGTGTGTGTGAGAGAGTACAGTAGGTGAGTGTGTGTCATATGCTGCACTTCCAATGGCCTTATATAGCTTAAGTACACACTTTCATACACATTTTGCAAATAAACAGCAGTGTGTGTGTGTGTGTGTGTGTGTGTGTGTATGTGTGTGCCCGCTTCCACGTGTGATCCTCCACACACCTTGCGATCTATCCTCCAATCTCTATTCCACTTGGTGTGTATATATGTGTGTGTGTGTGTGTTGTACAGTACTGCAAGGTGTGTGCTCAGTGTGCCTTTATGCAAGGCAGGTGAAAGAGGTAAATTGGGCCGTTCCATCATGCGATGCGGGGAGGCCAGGCTGACATGCTGATCAGGTGTGCATGCATAATGGCCACCAAAAATAAGCTCTGTTTTGAATAATGCCCCCCTATCCAAAGAAAAAAAGAAAGAAAGAAAGAGATGAAGAAGAAGAAATGCGGCAGTCTGCTCCCAGTCCGGCTGGGATCTCATCCATCTTAACAATGAATGGAAATCAGAGACAGACTGCCACCGACCAGGGTCTCCGCAGAGCCCACTTACATCTCTTTCTCTCCCTCTCTTCTTCTCTATCTCCCTACCATCCCTTTATTCTTTGACCCTTTCCTCTCCTCCTCCACTATTTTCTGTTTTTCCTCCTTTTTCTTCACTGCTGTGAGGTTTGTTTGTTTTTTTCCCAACTGTCACAAACTCAGTTTTTTCAGTGTTTCTCCCTGTGGTGCAGTGTTGGAAAACAGTGTATTTTGTTTATTGACTACATATGCAAACACTACCATAGGTAGAAGAAACTGTTAAGCCGGGGGGTGGGTTGATGAATCCCACTGTTATATTCCTGTAACGTACATGTTACCCCGGCCGAATAAACAATAACTGGTCTTTTTTTCCGTGAGCAAATGTAAAGCAAAGCTGCTTGGTAATTTAAGAGGTGTGTGGCAGTACAGTGGTGACAGTTTCACAGGTCTTTCACTCCTAACTTGTCTCTTTTAAATAGTGAATTAATATTGTGAAGGGGTGTGTTTTATCTGAAACCATGGCTTTTTGTGGCTCCACTGCAGCTGGTCTCGCTAGCTTCAGTGACTGCAAATTTTAATTATAATTACAAAAGTTGCTATTGACCAACAGCTGTGTAAAAAAGCGACATGTTGGTGAATCATGTACATTTAGGGGCCCTTAGGGATCAGGAGCTACAGAAGCTGTTTCTTAGTTTTGCCTTTGACGATATATCTTCATACTTTTTAGCTCTATTTTTATGGCTGGTCTAACTAACAGTTCTTATAAAAGCCAACTTACTGCTTCAGCAATGTTCTTCCAACTTTGTGTCAACCATTTGCAAAACCAATAAATGTGACTACATCCTTCTCTCTCACCAACCGGTCATGGCAGATGGTTCCCCCTCCCTGAGCCTGGTTCTGCCAGAGTTTTTCCTTCCCACTGTCGCCAAAGTGCTTACTCATGGGGGGTCATATGATTGTTGGGTTTTTCTCTGTATTATTGTAGGGTCTACCTTATAAAGCGCCTAGAGGTGACTGTTGTGGTGATTTGTTGCTGTATAAATAAATTGAATTGAACTGACAAACACATGCACATCTTTATTGTCTGTGTGTCAATCCAAGAAAATAGCTGTCTCTGCCCTTCAAGAACAATACTGTAACAACATAATAATAGTTTAATGTTTAACAATACTTCTTTTTTTTTTACTTTATTAAAATTGGAAAGGTATGATGGTGAAAAAAGTTGGGTCTTTGTTAAGCAGAGGGATCATAGTGGAACCAAAAAAGTTTGCAGACAGATATTTGTCTTTTCCAGTGTAGGATCTAACGCGTTATTAAGTAACGCGTTACAGTGACTACATTATTATTGTGGTAACGAGCACGGTAACTAGTTATTAAAATCAGGAATGCGTTAATCGTTACTGGGATTTAGATAGTTATTCGTTACTTCGTGTGGTGGCATCGCGGAGCTTCCACAGATTCAGTAACGTTAGCAAGTGGTGGAGGCAAGCAGGTGGAGGAGGGAAAGGGGAGGCAGGAGGGGGAGAGACCCGAGGCGGCCACCGGTCCGACTGTCAGGTGAACTGAACATCAGGTAAGAAGTTATGACCTGCAGTCGGTCTGGGTCAGATATGAACCAAGTTCAGGTGGAGTTTATTTTCATTGTGCTGACTTTTTCCGTACTGCGTGCTAGCTAGCATGACGGAGTTTCTATACAGCTGGGTGGTGCTATGATGTTACTGATGTTGAACTTTATTTTGTTCATAAGGTTAGTTATTTGAGTTGCCAACCGTCCCTTAAAAAAGGGAATCATCTCGTATTCAGAGAAAATTCAGAGCATTAACAGGGAGAGGGGGGCACAAAGAAGTACCTTTATTTCTTATTCTCATTTAAAATGTCTAGCTTTTAAAAAATAATTATCTGAATCTTACAACAAACGGTTGATAGACTGATGCATATATACCATCAAAACAGTGTACATCACTGTCACAACAGCGTTTGTTTTCATTCAAAGGCTTTATGATTTTTCCTATAATGGTGGGCTGGTCTCTAGTCAAAATCTAGTTTTGTTTTTGTCCCAGTCCAGCCCTGTATGCAGCTCATCTGCAGTCTGGTATTACCTACTTCTTCCTATTTGGAAGGCAGAATTTCCAAGTTCTGAGTACAGTCGAAAGCACCACGACTGCAGGATTGAAAAAGCGCACATGACCTGTGACGTAGGCTAGAATCATGGCGGTGGTCAACGACGGTCCAGGCGTGGGATTTCTCTCGTGGAAATATGCACGTTATTTTTTCCTTTCAATAGCTAGGTTTCATTTGACGTAGACGTGACGTCGACGTAAAGCGCGAAATTTGACTGGCGGTCGGAAGTGAAAAAGATAAGCGCAAAATCACAGACAGACAGTACGCAAAATGCCTATGTCCTGTTGTGTTTACGGATGCTCCAGTAGGTCGACCCGAGAAACTGATAAACGGTATTTTAGGGTACCAAAAATAGCCCAACGAAGAGGAGAAAAATGGAAAATTCTAACCGAAAAACGTAGGAAAAATGGATTTTAAATTTACGTTTACAGTCGGGAGGAGCAGAGTCTGCCAATGCCTGTGTCTGCAGCGACCACTTCGTCAGAGGTAATGTTATGTTTGCAAACGAACTTATTAGCATTAGGTTGTCGTTAAATTCTCGTTTACTTAGTGCTTTTAAGTTAGTAGTCTAATATTGACTTGATTGGGACTATAGGCTGCCCAAGTGCTTTGGATGACGAAGAGTCGGAGGACTGGGCTCCGACGGTCAATCTCGGCTACGAACGAAAACCCAGATCGGAATCAGTTCTCAAACGAGAGAAAAGAATGAAGCTTAAGGCAGAACAGCATCGATGTGCAGAGGCGATTTTGGATATGCAACAGACGGCTGAGAGCCCGGATTTGAGCCTAGTGACAATGGAGAACCCCGAACTTATGTTTGTTGACGTTAAAGCCGCTACCGCTAACTGTTAGCGTGTTTAAGATAAAGCAATATAAGAACAAACACTCACCCTTGCAAACACCAAACTGTATCCATCACGGAGACGTTTTGTTCCAAGGTTGTGGACCCACCCGCTGACAAAAAAATTGTACGCCTCCAGACTCTTGAAAGCTTTCATTTGCTGCCTAGTGTAGTAAGAAGTCTGGAGGACCAAGTAGTTGGTGATATCCACAGCCTCGATAGTAGGCAAATCCTTTACTTCTGTGGTGTATTCGGACATTTTCAAAGAATACGGATCACGTCCGATATATTTTTTAACTATCTGTTTATATCTCTCCCGAGAAATGGGGTCTAAAGTTGCACAATAGCTGCTCTCCTGACTCTCCACAGTGTCCTCCATGTTTACTTCCGCCCTCCACTCAAAAATCGCGCTGCCTCCGCACGTCATCAGAACCACGTGACCGCAACCCAACTATTGGTAGGTGGCACAGTACACTTGTGGAAAGTAGGCAAGCTAGAAGACTGGCAATCTTGCTGGTAGTGATGTGTCGGTCGGGAACGAAATGGCTCTTAGAGCCGGATCTTTGACGTGAACGACGCGAGCCGGCTCCTTATCACGAGCCATGTTTTTTTTTTTTCTTTCTCTCACCCTCTCTCTCGCACTTTTTTTCCGCTTCACTCTGCATGCGAGCCTTGTGCTTTGCGCTGGGAAGAGGGGGGAGGGGCAGTAGTTACACTTGCAGTAGCACAGGAACAGAGCGGGAGGGAAAGACAAAGAAAGAGAGCCAGGGACAACAACGTCACATTAGAAAGGTATAGTAATCATCCACAACTATTTTCAGTTGCGGACGATAAAGGATTCAGAAAGCTTATTCATGCAGGCCCATATGACAGAGAATATGCATCTTCTTTTAGTTTTCAAATTATAATTTATATTTAATTGTGTTGTGGTTTGCAGTGTTTTGTGTTGTTGTAGTAACAGGTAAATGAACATTCTTTTTAAATTATTTGAATATATATGAGAGCTTGTGTATAAATACACAAACAATACACATATGCTTTCATTTGTGTAATTTAAGTGATCTAGGTAGCTCTGTTTTGGAAGTTCAGTTAAAGCTAGAAATGTGTTTTGGAGTTTGTACGTGCTTTGTCTCTAGGGGCCACCACATATATTTATATATAAACATATATAAGTAAAACCACTTTTTTTAGTAATTCCTTTTGTGCATAATTTTATATTATTGTTAATAATAAATTAATTAAAGCAACAAAACAACCTGAAGAGCCAGTTCGGAGCCGAAAGAACCGGCTCTTTTTAGTGAGCCGAGCCGAACGAGCCGGTTCTCTAAAAAGACTCGGAAATCCCATCACTGCTGGCTGGGTATCCAGTTATGGAAGCAACACATTAACAAGAGAATTCTGAGTAAAACCAAAGTTACTTTCCCTAGTAACTAGTTACTTCGAAAGTAACGAGTAACTTGAAGTAACTGAGTTACTTTTGATAGAAGTAACTAGTAATGTAACTAAGTTACTAATTTAAAGTAACTTACCCAACACTGGTCTTTTCTAGTTGGGACCAGATGAACCTGCTCAGAGAACCCAGGGAATAATTACTCTGTAAATTATTTCCAAGTGTATAGAATAAAGTTCTGTATGGATGCTGGCTTTATTACAAACTGCTCTGAGTTGTCAGTAAGACTAGGGAAGTGCTATGTAAATGCCAGGCCTGCAAGCTCAGTCTCACAAGATGAAGGATTGAAGATGTGTCACAGTTTACATTCATTTCAGTCCCAAATTTTAGTTTACTATATATAGTACTGATGTTACCTGTTGCAAAATCAGCCAAGGTTGTGCTAAGTTTTACTCACTATACAGGTGGTTTCTGTAAGACCCACTCACTGTTACTGTTTTACTCCTGTTATAGTGAGCTCTTTATGTTATTATTAATTAAGTGTTTTGAAGTGAGAATTGTCATATATGCAATTAGAGCTGGCCTCTGTACACCAGCACAGTAGATTTGAAAACAAACATGGCACGAGTGAAGTGCAGACTAACTTAATTCAAGGTGTATAAAAGATATTTCCAAATCTATACACATTGCAGATGCGAGTACAGGTGATTTTAGCCAGACCTGTGATGCTTTTTCAAATTCTTCTTCTTTTGGCAATCGTTAGGTTACAAATGGGTGACATATATTAATGTGACACAGGAAACAAATGTAAATGGATAATATAACGTTGCATTTCACAAGAATAATGACTATGAAAATGAAAAGATTTGCAATTTATAATGAATCTTTTTAGAAATGATATAAATGTAAATAAATGCTATAAGTGCAACAATTTTTTTGTCCTCTCTCAACCAGATGGGTGTTTCTCCATCCCACTGTTGCCAAGTGCTACAGTATTTCACAAAGGGTCTTCTGATTGTTGAGGTCTTTGCTCAGTTATTATATATATTTATTATTGTAGGGTCTTACAGACATTGACCACCATTTTCAGAGGATCAAAAGTAATTCAAAATTGACTGATAAACAGTTTCATGGTCAAGTTGTATTGCCTCATTATTCCAGGAAAAGTTAAGCAGGAGTTGAACTTTTGGTACCTGGGCAGCTGTTCACTGGAATTCTTAATATGGAATCCAAAGAGATGTCAATGCATGAAAACTAGTTCGTCATTAGGCTGAAAAAATAAACCTGTCAGGGTAAATAAAGGGAACCTTAAATCCAGTTCTTTGTGAAAAAGAAAAGAATATACAACATGACAATGCACGTGGGCCCTGAATGTGATAAGTAGAAGAAAATGGATGGATGGGAGAACATAACACAGCATTTTTTGGTCCTAACATCAGTTTTTTTCACATTTCAGCAGCCAACACTGGTCCATAAACATCTCAAGAATGTACAAGTGAATATAACATAATCTTGTTTTGACAGAACATTAAAAGGCGCTGCAGTTGTATTTTATTGCTTCAAGCTTTTTAAGTTTATTAAATACCTGCAGATTCCACAGGTGTGTCTCCCATCTCTCTATTTATGCACACGGCACAGCAACAGTAACTTCATCATTTATTCATAACTGTCAGGGAATTTCCAACATAGAGAGAGGATAGTAAAGCAGAATCTACTTATCTACAACTGAGACAGGTGAGCTGCCACATAAAGAGTTGCAGTTCTACTGTTAAATTATTTAATGGTCGACCTTAGATTCAAAGAGTCCTAAGCTCTATCAGAGCTTTCAAACATGTATTTTTCAAAAATAACAGTATAATAGTTTATTGTTTTTGTCTTCAAAGTCAGGATTTGCAGAGGTGGTTACTGTAGCAACACTGTGTCCATGTGACCTCCCCAATCATTACTATTTAATACAGTAGGTCTTTACTGGTCTGAACATTTAAATAAAGACGTTGCCCAAACTGATTAATATGACAGTAAGATGGATGCATATTAAGTTTGAGCAGTATGTATCTTTTGTTATAGAATAAAAAAATATATTTTCTTCAGGAAACTTAAAAATACAAATATTCTGATGTATTTCTAGAGAAATGTTTGCTTACTGACATTTTTTCTAACCTTCTTCCAAGTATGGTTCAGTTACAAACATGCTTTTTGTTTGGTCCATAAACCTGGTCATTGTCAAGTGGATAAAATCCATATAACTCTGTTATATTCACTAAGAAACGTCACTTTACACTTGTGAGACTAAAATTAGTTCAGTGCTGAACAGAAGTCACACTTTGCATGAAAAGCAAACTACAAAAGTGGACTGTACAACTGCACAGTCTCTTTCTGTTTTTCTTTTATGTGTGTCAACATGTAATTTTTCTTAATTTCTTCGCCACCTCTCCCCTCTAATCCCTCCTCCCTCCGTCTCCCGGGCAAAGAAACGAGCTGGCAGTATAAGTGTTATTCATGGGTTGGACAGAGGGTGAGTTTTATTGCAGGTAGATAAAAAGATACTGTCCTTCTGCTGCTGTCTACATGCACTATGTACACTGTCGTTAATATGGGATGTGCTTCTCTGCAAAAAATAATGGTGCAATTAAGATACTGCAACAGTGTCACTTTAACGTGAAGAAAAAGAGTAAAATATAAATAGTGTACTTTACATAGTAGTGTTGGGATTGGCTGTAAGCTGCTGAGTGTGTGCGAATGCATGGAAACCAATATAAGCGTATCAGTTTGGTGTTTATAAGAAAGGCTGAATCGTGCATAAGTGGGTTTTTTAATGATCTGTAGTTGAAAATACATACAAAACTTTATAAATACAAACCTTGTAAAACTTTCATCACTGGTTAAAAGATTTCTTCAATTTAATGTTTTGCCTCAATTAAAATAAGAGGGTGGTTTTTACACTTGTGAATTTTAAAACAGGTGAAATCTAGACTAGGATAGGCTGGCTGTGTCATTGAAACCAGTCATCCCATGATAAAATCAAAGCAGATGAGTCATAAAAAATTTCACCTAATCTAAAATGGCAAATTACACAAAAAGACCAAAACAGTTTTTGTTTATTTACTCTCCAAATTATGGATTTTTGTCATGGGACTCTATGAAAAAAGAGCCACTGTCAGTTGGCCATTAGTGGAAATGCAGTTTTTGGCGCTTCCACTTTGGCGTTGTTATTTCAACCCCCAATCCATAGTCAGTACATAGTAATCCCATGTAGTCCCATCACTTTTCCTGTAATAGATTAAAGAAAGGTGACATAAAAAAAAATGTGACAACAATGATAATGCTCCCTGCGCTAAGTTCTTTAAACAATTTAATTTGTTTTTTATACACCAATATCGTATTTAAACTACACTCATTATGCCAACATATTACCAAGCTCGTGCAGGGCTTTGTATAAAAGGGAAACTCAATTCAGAAGCTCTAAAAATAAAAACATTTTCACCACTACACTGCACCCCATATCATGATCCTGTACAAACAGTACACTGAATTTTTAAATGAGATGATAAGTGCTTGCAGGAAAGCAATATTTTCTGCCACCTAGCTCGCTCTTCTTTAACCTATTTCTCATAATTAAAAAAAATCCATTGTTGCTGATGAAAGGCTGATAAAGGAGAGGATGGAAATGACCTAAACCAGTGGCGGTTTCAACTAAATCACTGGATCTGGATTCAAGTGAACTTTAAGAATTATATTTTGTGAAAAATGACACTGAGTGTTTAAATAGTAGTAAAAAAAAACAACAACACACCTACACACCTAAAACTCGATTTAGTTATCTAATGCCAACATGTAACTGTAAAATTAAACAGAGGAGGAAAAATTATAGCAGGTGGGAAAAAAATTGAAAGCACTATCAAGAGAAGCATATGGGTGGCCCCAGAAAGTGAAAGCAGAGGAGAAAACACAGTGAGGAATGAAATAGAAGAAGAGAGTAAAGGAGAAATACAGACAGAATGAAGCAAGGAGTAAGGACAATGGTTACAAGGGGAGGTGGAGGAGGAAGTATGGGAGATGGAGTGGTTAAGGATGGAGCGTAGACGGAGAACGGAGAGGAGGACAGGAGGGTGGAAGAGGAGGAGGAGGTGGTGGTGGCAGGGCGTGTTTTTATGTGTAAGCGTTTCCTTCAGCTGGGGTGATTGAGCACCTCTGCCCTGAACTCTGGGTAATGAGCGGAGAGGAAAAGGAAAACTTCTGCCCTGGAAACTTCCCAAATTATTTAGAGGCTTATGGTGGCTGGGAAAAAAATTACAATATGCACAATCCACCTTCTCGATACTGGATGAAAAATAATGAAATTCTTTGTGACAGCCCTTCCAACCTCTAGCTGTATAATGATTTTTTTTTTGCCCCCCCCCCATACACACACACTCCACCCACCACCCACCACCCTCCGCCCCTTCCATCCTGGCTGGATCTTTGTTTCCCTCTCTTTCTTTCTCTCTGGGCCTGTAGTATCCGGGTACATCTGTTTTGCATGAGATGCATAAAATGACAGGACTTAGACAGCCACTGCATCTAGTGACAAAGATTACTGTCAGCCACCTTCGCCAGTTAATACATCATTGCCACTGGTCCGTTCCCTGCCTCTGTCTCCTAGCGACAGCCTATCCCTTGGTGAGGCCCGGGCCATGTGATGAACCCCCCCACCGACTCGACTTGAACCCCCCCCCACCCCCACGTGCCTCCCTCACTCCCAGCACACCTCCCTCTGCTAGTCTTCAGCTTACCTTTTACATTAAAAAGAAGGAAAGAAGAAGAGGAACTGCTATTTTCAACTTTACATTTTTATCCTATTACCATAAAATATTGGTGAGAGCACAGCATCGGCATTCATATCGGAGGAATTTGATTCCGCTGGTGATTATACCGTGTTTAGACTTGTTAATGTGCAGCTGCATGAGAGAGAAGAAAGTGGGGGCAGAGAATAATATTTGCTTTTGGATATTAGTTTTTTCTCCCCTTATTAGATACAGGACACAGAAACTTCTAAATGGTGCCAGAAAGAAGGGCAGGAAATATCTCTTAAGATGCAAATGATACACTGTTATCAGATAGTCCACTGGTTAGAAAACAGTTGCTTTGATTTGGTAGGTTTTTAGTGAAGCCATTGCAGTAGTTCTCCTGTTTTCTGAATGCACATGCAGCGTTTCGGGCATGGCGAAAGCGGCCTAAGAGATGGCTTTACATTTGGTGTGTGCCAGCAAACCAATATGGGAAATCTGTTTCTTTAAACAAGATTCAATATCAATGTTGGTTTTTAGCATCATGTTAATTGTGAATGTAAATGTTGATTTTCCTGTATGGACGATGTTGGGGCTACAGGTGGGTGCAACGATCCAAATATCGATAGTATCAATGCCAATGCAAGTATTGGCATCGGATCAATACTTGGTCTGTCTGCTAAGTTTAGTATATTGGGTATATATATATATACTACATTTGGTAAATGATCCAATATAATGCATCAATACCAAAATTTGCCAAAATACAAAGTACTAGCACTGGCACATAAAGACATAGATAATTGTACTTTTTGACTTTTTTTTTTTGCATCCATAAAGAACTCAGTAACAAGGAGTTTGTTCAGCCGGCACTTTTGACCAAAATTTGAAGGAAACTTTTGAAGTGGTTTTCCTGTGTTTGACCAATGACTTTCATACACCTTGTCCCAATAACCTTGGAAAATAAGTCATGGTTCTCTTCCCATTTATTTAGACATTTGTCCCAAAATGATGTGATCACGTTGATATAGCAGAAGGAAACTAAGAATAGCCCAGCAACATTTTGAAGAAACTCTTTTCTCATCAGTGTTTTTTACAACTGGACAAAAAGGCAGGCCTTTCAAAGAAAGATTTTTGCAAGTGAATTAAACTGAAAGCAGGAAGAGGGGAAAAATAAGATTTGACAGTTTTCATTCTTAACCATTACTTTGATCATTAGTGTGATGGCCTCTTAGAGTGAGATGTAAGATACTGTAGAATGTGAGTTAAATGTCACATAAGGAAAATTTTCGAGTTTGAAATATTTCTAGTTTTTTCTAGAAATATCCAGTTTGACACTGAATTCATGCCCATGAAACATACCAAATGACTTTACCTTATTTTCAAAGGAGGTTGACATAAAATGCTAAAGATTTCCAATGACTACAATATATAGAGTATATAAGTTTGAGGTGTCATCTTGGCAGTTTGATATGACGGCAAGAGGTGCTTCTGACTGTGAAAGCACACGGTTGGTCTTTGGCTAACAACTTGAGTTTGAAAAGTCATCAACCAATCCAATCGGTATATCCTGGACCATAACAGTTGTGTTTCTTACAACTACTATAATTTACAAAATAAAATTAAGAAAGGCTTCATGTTTTGTTAAATATAACATGAAACCAGCAACTGAGCCAATAAACTCATCAGAAACTGTTTACTGCAACCACAGCAATCTACCCTGGTGGTCACTAAATACAATGCAAATTAAATCAAATTTCTCACTAATCATTGTACGTCAGATAGATGTGCAGATATTGGGTCTGTTGGTCCACAACCAGTTCTGGACATCTACCCAACATTCAATCTAGGGCCACAATTTGGATGTCTGACCATGACCCAACTCGGATGTCAGTACGAAGTTCGACCTTTGAACTTCAGACTGGTTCTAGGGGCGTCATGTGGACATCTATGCCATGTGCATAGATGTCCAAATGACGCCCACATGTCCACATAAATATCAACATTGTTTACAAATATCAACATTTTTGTTATCAACATGATGCATATGAATCAGATTAATTAAAAAACAACAATTACAATTTATCATCTGTTAGCCTATTGATTTATTCAGTACATTTTTATTTTATTTTACATTTTCCTGGTTTATTCATGTCAAATAATCAACTTTCAACACATTCTTTTATTGAAATGTGTTGAAATATCAAAAACATTGAAATCCATGTTAAAATGTAAAATAACAACGGTGTAAGTATTTATTAAACACACTGACAAAATGTGTCTAAGTTTAAAAGAGCATTTGCATTATATGTTTCATTTTTCAACAGTTTTATTGTGAAAAGCTTTGTAAGAGGAAGTGAATGTGGTTGTAGACAAGGAAAAAAGTGGATCCAACATGCGAAAATGAGATAAAATGTTATTTTGGAAAGAGGGTTACTAGAATTCCGAACATTGGGCGATACATTTTTTTAAATATGAGTAAGATTTTTGACAAAATAAGTGTTAAGATTTAAATTCATAAAAGGTTTTATTAGTTTTAAATAAAGCTAATAGATGATTAGCTTTATTCACATCAGAACGCCTCATAGTTAATGTGACAGTGGCTATGTCCATATTTTATATATACTTCGTGCTCTAAAGATTTTTCAACTACCATCAATAAAAAATAACCAAACTGACACACTAGACATGCTATAGCCATTTTTGTCTCAGTTGTACTGTGCGACGACTTCAATGAAAAATAACTGAGTAGAGGCTTTGATTGAAATTTGCAAGTTTTTCTAGTAAAGAAGTTTTTTTTTCAGCGTTCACAGTGTGGGAATTTAACAGTGTAGTAGAAAGAAAAAGGACTGGCACTTTCTATTGCTCTGTGTTTTTTTAGAGTCAATAAAAAAAAACAAACAACCAACCTAAAATCAACATTTTATATTATTGAAATATGGAAGATTGTGAAGCCTTGGAAGCATGTGCTCCTTTAGTCCTTATTTCTGCTTTCCTCACTTATTAATTCGGCTAACCTGTAATCACACAGCTGTAGACACACACATACAAACACCGATCCCTGCTGTGTGATGCTTAGAAAGACGTGGAACAAGACAACAGCGAGAGAGAGAGCGGCTTTTCATTCCACCATCCTTGTTCCTTGCTCCTTTGTCTTCTGCTTCTCTGTTCTCACTCTGATTTTCATCGACTGCTTCTCTCTTGTCATTATTTCTACCTTTTTTCCTCCTCTCATCCCTCTCTTTTCTCGTCCCCCGCCTTCCTCCCCTCCACTGACATTGTAACGTTACTGCACACGACTTTATCTTGCCTGAAAAGGTGAAGCCATGAATGATCTCTCCAATTTAAAAGCACTCAACCCTCACGCCGCCTGAAATGAATATTTTGCATATATTCATGCAACAATGATTCAATTTGAGGATATTATTTGCAAACAGTGGCTGAATTCTCCGCAGCATTAATAACCTAGTGGCAGGGCTGATATCACCGGGATGAAAAATGTATTTATTCTGACATGTTTAGAATGAACCAGCGCGATTAATTAAAAAGTAAACAATAAAGAGAAGACTCGGATGGAAAAAGAGAGAGATGGGTTGAGTCGGTGAGGGGACAAACACCTCGCTGGAGGTTGTTCGACTGTGGAACATGACTTTGTTACCATCTGAAGTTGTTTTCTTGTGAACTTTTTGGCCAGAAGGTGAGAGAAGTGAGATTGTTGGAGTGACTTGTCTGTATTACTGAAATGTAGCAGAAGAAAATCTAATTTTAGGGTTGCAAACATATAATTTCATCAGGAACAGGCATGGGAAAAATGGAAAACCCTTGTATTTCTTGCATTTCTTGTGAGAAAAAAAAGCATTTCTTTAAACAATTCTCGTCCAGTCCGTGACTGTGCACGTTCATACCACGGCACAATTAGTCTCCAAGTTAATTCACAAGTCTTGCAGTTACGTGACAGGCTGCAGTTGAGGGAGATGGGGATTAGAGCCGTTCCACAAGTGAGCTTTTTTTCCCTGTTAAAACAAACATCTGTTCGGTGTTTTCTCCTGCTAAACTCCCATCAGTTAGGGATATACAGTGAAATACAGTGCAGCAACAGAAAAAAAGAAGTTTTTGAACAACAAGTCTTAGTTCTTTGTAAAATCTCAGTTTGTGTGCGTGTGCAGTCACGGGACAGTGGTGTCAAAAACACAACCCTTTGTCAAATCAAATCAAACTTTAAGCCTGATAGTGATCACATCTGCGCACAGCAGATTGTCTGTCATTCCCTCCTAAGTAGACTTAAATCAGAGCAAGCGTGTAAAAGTTATGAAATTGAACAAATACAACATACTTGGTGTTGCAGTGATGGGTGAAGCATGAAGATTTCAGACTCTTTTCATCTCAACCTTGTCTTATATCTTATGTCTCTTATATGCATTTGAACTTCTTGCATATGAATTTGGTTTTAGTCGCATAAGTCGTGCTGATCAGACATCCTCTATCAGAAAATACTTGGCGATGGCAGGTAGGAAGAACTTGATTTTAACAGGAAGAGACCTCTGACACAGCCAGGCTCAGGGAGGGGCGTCCATTTGCTGTGACCATTTGGGGGTGAGGGGAAAGAGCAGAGAAAAATGAGAGCATAGAGAAAAGAAAAACAGCAAATAGGAAAAATACAAACCAAAGGAGTGACCAGAGAAACATTAATGACATGCAGAAGTGGCATTTATGTGCCACTGCATGCAAAAAGTCCTCATTGCATCATGGGAAGTTCCCCAGTAGTCTGAGTCTATAGTAACATAACTAAGTAGCATAACTGGTTCAGGGGCCTGTGGTCTAACCTTAACTAAGCTTTATCCTAAAGGAAAAATTGAAGACTTATCTCAAAAGTGGAGAGTGTGTCTGTCTAATGAATCCAAAGAGAGGAACCCAATAGGTTAAAAAAGAGTGAGGAGCATGATAGCTTAAAGCTCTGTTTCCCATTGTTCTTCAGGAAACTCAAGGGACCAGAAATAAACCTTCATTCAGAGAGTCAAGTGCTCTGTTGGTATAATGTGATACTATGAGGTCTTTAAGATATGATGGGGCCTGATTGTTCAGGACTTTCTGTGTGAGAATGATTTTATATTGAATTAGGTGAAATAGGTGGCTTTCAGAACAATCTGATAAGAAGGAATTACAGTAGGTCTAAATAAAAGTGCATAAACTAATATTTCACCATCCAGTTTTCAGCAGTTTTAAGGGGTAGAGAGTTTCCACGCCTGAAGGCAGACCATCAGGTGAGGCCAGGCACATGCTTTTCAATGGTTCAGCACCACCGTGCTTTGTGAGTGTCTACTGTAGCTTCCTGAAATGACAGTTTTTTTGACACACCGACACATTCTTTAGTAATTATGTATCCTTTATATGCTGCCCTGAAACTTTGTCGACCACCTGAAAATTAAAGGCAAATCAAAAGGGTCACTGTTCAAGCACACCGGAGAAGCGCCATTGCCCATTACAGATACAGGCGCAAAATTAAATAACGGAACCCATACAGAAAAATTAGTTATTAGCACCCACAGAGGAAAACAGTCCATGGGTGTATGGGAAGATGCTCTTAAGTGGGAGATCTGCCAAATGAAAATGAGGTAAAGTTCCAGATTTATAGAGATTAGTTCCAAAACAATTTGATGTACATATGGCAATGACTGATTTAGCCTATCTTAATTTTATAAACATATATAATACATTAATACATGACAGCAGCTTTTGTCTACAGCTGTGCAAAACTGGTGCAGAGAACTGACAGCAAGTCGGCTAAGGCCTAGTAGGCCAGAAACACTGGAGAGGCCTCTGAACAGAAACGGAGACACTGAAATGGTAAAAGTTGTCAGAAGGTTTGGAGCAGCTACTGTCCACAATTAAATTTCTGTAATATAAAATCAGATTTTAGAGTTTCTTTTACTGATCAAAACCAAAGGAAAAACCTCTTCTTTAAATAAATGAAAATCTTTACATTGTGTGTGACAGACATATATATA
>NW_005187569.1:610134-637803 GCF_000239375.1 Pundamilia nyererei
CACACACACACACACACACACACACACACACACACACACACACACACACACACACACAATCTGAAATCCAGCCTGCGTCGAGTGCGACAGATATGAGAGGCTGCAGTTGCATATGCGAGCATATGTATGTAAATTCCCTCATTTATGGCATTATCTGGAGGAGGTATTGTCTCTCCAACGTAATGTATGACTGCCAGGGAAACATGAAAGAGACGGAGTAAAAGAGAGTCTCATATGCATGCAGAGAACCGATACGCCATAACATATAATGACAGTTCCCGCATGTGGAAGAAGAAACACGGAGGCAAATGAGAAAGAGAATTAGAGAGAGAGAAAGTAGTTAGAGAAAGAGAGAGATGAGACAAAGAGGGGAGAGAATTGAAGAGCCATGGAGGAAGAGTGGAAAAGAATAAGGCCCGACTGATTTGGGACTTCTCAAGGTGAAGAGAGATTTTTTTGGATTTAAGATATTTAATAATAGTGTAACCAATTTCAAGCTTGTAACGGTGTAATAGCCTGTGCTGCATTACAACAGAGGTGGAATGCAGAGGTAGGACGAGAACTTGTTTTAATAAAAGGCCAATATCAGACACCTAAAACAGCAAGTTGGAAGAATGGCCTAAACCCAAGATTAAATTGTGGAAACAAAAGGAGTAAGAGAAAGAGGCGGCTGAAAACCTGGGGAGGGCGTGACAGAAGCAAAAAAGGAAAATGTGTATGTGTAAATGAGTTCAGGCATGTATTATGTTCACAATGGTGCATGTGGTGTGCGTATTCGGGGCCTGAATAAAGAGAAAGATACGGTTTGGCTTTGAAAAATGGCCAGGTGGGATAATATGACTACCTCAGCCGTTTTGGAAGACCTTAAATAGTGTGGGAGAGAAGACCTGTTTTTTTTATGTATAGTCATATAAATAGACACACACTGAAAAGCTGAATGTGGTGCAACTTTAAGCTTATTGTGAGAAAATCAGTTAACCTCTTTACATTCACCCAGCCATTGGTGGCTCATCTCGGGTTAATTTAGGATTAAGGTTTGGGTTCGGTTAACATCCATCTCTGTTTGGAACATCCAAATGTAAAATCCTTTATACAAAGACTGTAGAGCTAAAACCTTAGATAAAGGAGATATCCAATAGGAAGCATGCACTTATGACTCCAAGTTTAGCTCAAGTTGAGATATTCTGGAGAATTGCTTTTTGCCCTTTTCTCAAAAAAATGAAAAGTTGGGTACTGCCTTCGTATTTGGGTATCAAACCTGGGGTAGGCAGGGTTGGCCCTGTCTTTGGCCCAGTTTAGCAATCCATACAATAATCTATAAAGTATAAATCAGAATAAAAAAGCAAAAGAAAGACATGGACGTGTTAAATAGCAGACTAGTTTTAAATGAAGCTGGAAGGTGAATTTGACTTTTCAATATTGTTGAATTACGGAGCATTTGGAGGGAGGGATTGTGCAGGTGACTTCACTATGTTCAAATTTTGATTAGGGTAAGTGTTAACGCTACGTTGTGATAGTCACCAGTGATGACTTGGACCTCGTTTCAGAATTTAGCTGCAACTCAGTTGGGGTAACAGGGAAGCTGTTTTGTTGTTAAAACATTAGCATTCTCCTACTGCATGGTGATTTGTCTACATGTGTATAAAAAGGAGTTGATTATTTTGGTTAAGGGTGAATGCTAGCAGAAGGCTGCTGCTAGGCAAAATTACTTGCAGTTGCTAGTTTCTTTTTTTGAAATAAAAATGGTGGATACCGTAGAGTAACTCATGTTGCTGTGACATAAGTTATCCTTACAGAAAGATATGTGACTACAATTGATATAAAGATATATAAATAAATGATGGGACCTCTTGATAATCCAACAAATGCTCTTGATTAGCTGAGGCTAACATAGCATAATGACGGTAACCATACAAAATTGCTAATTAGGTTTATCTCAACATAAAATATGCTTAATCTTTATCCTCTCCAAATGTATATAAAAATGGCAAGTGCGTACACATAACGTGCACTCCACAAGACAAATCAGAACATGGGAAAGGAAGTAGGAAATGACCAGCAATTACCTGGAAGGAACTAGGATATGCTTTACTTTAAAAATGAATGCTAATTTTGTCTATGCCAGGAATAAAAATCTGTTTTAATTCGTGATAGCAGGAAAAGCACACGTGTAATCGAAAATGCTACTGATGACTACATTCCACTTAACTGTCTCTGTAAACCATGTCTATGTCAGAAGGCTGTATAGTGGAGTCCTGGAGTGAGGAAATCTGAACGGAATGTAGCATTGATAAATGTTATTAATTACACATGTGCTACTTCTGCTATGGTGTGTTAAGTTAGCTATGTGAAAGAGAAAAAAAAGATCTTTGACAGTTGAACTGAGTGACTTTGCAGTGAAGATCTGATATACCTGCTGCACTCCTTTTGCTGCTGTTGTTGCAGTCGTCCAATGATCTTTGTGCCTGTGTTCTTTAAACCAATCCCTAGTTCTTTAAATGTCACTTTAAATTTGCCATTTCACCTTTCAGATCTTTGAACCTTGATAACTAACTTAAAGTTTTCATAACACACATCTGGTAATCTTCACCAGTATCTAAAGTCCACGGGGCTTCTACCCTATCCCCTGCCTACAATTGGGTTAAACCTATTATCAGTCACCCAAACATATTAACCATATTATTTAACGTTTTTACTTTTACATCATCTCTCCATTCGGACCTCACTGATGGTGTGAGTTGAATAAGGATATCCTGTCATTGTTATCCGGACATTTTGACCTCTACTGTTTGCACAGAAGATTATCTAACCAAGCAAATATGTGAAACCTTGGAGTCATATCCACATTTGATTGGTTCACTGGATAATACAAGAAGATGACACTGAGCAGAACTGGCTGAAAGGGATTTTTGCACTACAGAAAACTTTTTGTTATAGGTCATGCTATGTTCCCTTTGAAGACAATCCTTATTCAAGCCAACTATCTGAGCAATGTAGAAACTGAGTGCTTCCACCTGTTAATGTGGTTAATTAAAATCAATCCAAATTGCATTACAGCACACACTAATCTTTCATTTCCTGATTTCAGATATGAAAATGGCCTTGTTAGATCAGCAGAGTTTCTCTCAGCAGTCCCAAACAGTGCTGACCTTTGAAGGATCGAAGCTCAAAATACAGGAGGATTCCTTATTTGGGACCGTCTTTGAAGCATGAGTCTAAAACCATCAACAAAAAGATATGGAGGGCAGTTGCCACACGGTTTAATGACTTCTTGATTTGTTTAAGTCAACGAGCAGTTCATTCACATACTTTGTCTGTAGCTCCAGGTTCTCACTCGCTCAACAGAGTGCCTCACACTATGCCAGTCTGATGTGTTTGGCAGTGTTTACCGTTGTGTATGGTGCAATGTGCAGTTCGGACTGTCATTCATACTTACACTGTAAATATGGGAAGCAGTGTAGTGGAAGGGATCTGAAAATTACTCCGCCGCGTGCCTCGGTGACGAAATTAATAAACGGAGGCATGGGAGCGTAACGGGTTTTGACAATGCAAGTCTCTCTCTCTCGTCCCATCTCTTTCTTCTCAGCCCCGCTGTCCTATTTTCCTCTCCCTCTGTCTCGACTGTGGCCTAATAAGGCTCAATTACACAGAGGTTCTTTCATTCATTATAGGCATGGGCCCCAGCATCTCTTTGTGGACTCCCTAATAAATACTAACGCAGAGGAATAGCCAGGGCCTGGGCTTACTTATGAACCCGTTAATAACCGGGTGCTGTTGCCGTGATGGAAACAGCTTTCTCAGCAGCCTGTCTGGCCACCGCGCGAACACAAACACAATGGACAGGGTTAAAAGAAACCAAAAAAGCGAGCTAGCGTTCTAGTTAGCCTCTGAGAAAATGCTTTGGCGAATGACAAGCGCCGGCAATTAGCGCATCCACAACGCAGGGGTAACCCTATACATCTTTGTCTGTTTCAATCACAGCGAGACGCCACTCATGGCAAGAATTAGTGCCGAGGATGCCATCAATTTCCCTTAACCTGTTTTATATTGCTCTGTGTAGGTGAATGCATGATAGATTGTTTTTGTCAGCCTATTAAAAGTGATGTTGGATGCGTTAAAGGCTGGAACGCACCCGTTGGGTCTAGAAGCGGCTGTGGGGTTTGTTTTTTTTTTGCATCTGTGTGTGTGTTTGAACTCTTTTTTAAAAAAAAGCCAATTCACACAATTTATGTCCCTCTCACTCTCTTCTGCTCCCATGACTAACCTTGATATCTAATGTAAATCACACTCCATACCACAAAAGACTTTCAGCTTGCTACTGTCCATAACATTATCGGCTGATACACACCCCCTCCTCTCTACACAACAGCTCAATCTGCCGTCCCAGAGCCTGTACACTGTCATTGGGAATCAGACAGACAGGCTCTTTATGGCGGTCTTTACGACTCCGACTGAAATAACTGTATTCCCCGGTGGGAGATAGAGTGGTGGTGGGAAATGTAACTGTATACATTTACTACGGTGAGCGAAGGAGTGGAAGAGAGAGAGAGAGCATACGTAAGATGAGAGATGTCCCACACTGGTCAATCAGAAGGACTATATTCATTCAAAACGCCATCTCATCTTTCCTCGCCCCTCTCTCGCTCCCTCTCATAAAGCGGGGACACGTTTCATCTGTCCGTCTCCTTCGTTCCCTCCTCGTTTTTGTCCATCCTCTCTTAAACCAGCAGCCGTGGCAGAGATTGCCGTCCGGGGTTGTCTTGCGAGATGAAAGATGGCACGGCTGTGGCGCTCGGGGACGATCGCACCCTCCGTGACGCGCACACACACACACACAGTCACACACACACCTTCTCCCTCTCTCTTGCACCCACGTACGTCCCGCTCTTTCATTCGCCGCCGAAATGGTCCCTGCCTGGGCTAATTTACATAATACACTTCTGACACCTTTACTTTATTCATCAATCACACCCAGGCAGCTTCTCCAGGTCCGGGCTTTTGTCTGAGCATGTCTGTGGCTGTGTAAGGCTCGGCACAAAAGATTAATTTCACAGCTTTTTTCCCCCTCTCTTCTTCTTCTAATTCTTCTTTACCCTGTCCCTCTGCCTCCAACCCCCCCACCCTCCCCACATCATACTCCTTCCTCGTTCATCCCTCGCTTTCATTTCACAGATGCAAAGCCCACAGAATGACAGCAGCCAGATAATGAAAACAACAATGCAAGCATTTTCCCCCCCTCTCCTTTAACTCTGCCATGTCATATTCTGAGATTCTCTCAACACTGTATTATTCTTCTCTTTCACAGCTTCCTCCTCCACCCCACCCACCCCCCCAATGCTTCTCTGTCTTGTTCATCCTCTTCCTCGTCTGCACCTCCACCATCTGTTTGCTGTATTTTTTTCATCTTCGTCATCCCTCCATACTGTACTCGGGCCGACCAGAAACAGATTCCCTGTCAGTCCTCATCCTGCTCTCCTCCACCTGTCCAACTTCCTCTCCGTTTCTGCGTTTGAATTTAAAACCTCGCACGCCGGCGGCGAGAGTTTGAAGTTGTTCAACTCTTGTAAAAAAAAAACAAAAAAACAACAGTAACCAAAAAAAAGAAAGCGTGAGGAATATCATAAATCATCATATGTGATTAAAACAATGAACACAGCGTGTTGTTTATTGGTTCCCTCCGTCATTATCGACCAGCAAGTGTGCCTCACATTTCAATTACCTGAAATAAATGAAATAGGGCTTGGAAATCTCACGCTTGTTCGTCGATGGAGATGAGAGGGCAACTGTCGCTCAGATATCAATTTTTGAACAGATGGGTTACCATGAGGGGCCATATCTCCCTTTCAATTAAAAATCTGAAACAGTCATTGTCTTAACTGTTGTTCAAAAAACCCCACAGATGGGTTTTGTTTATGTCCACGTCGGACTGAGCCTTTTGTTTTATTTTATATATATATTTATATATTTCTTTTCTGGCCACCAGGGGACATCTGTGGTTGTAGTGGGTGGCTCCCAGCTTGAAATGGGCCCCAAAAGAGCATTCAGGCAAGTGAAGGAACAAATAACAATAATTTTTTAAAAAAGAGCAGCTGGGTAAATCCAGGTGAGGACAAGTCTCTGCTCTGTAGAAGCTCTGACCCTGAGGTCAAAGCAAAACGAGCGTGGAGACTGCACACCTGGGTGACACTGCCTCATCACCCCCTCCCCCCAACCGCACACCATTTTTGCCCTTGCCCCATGCCCCTTCAGCCCCTCCCACACCTCTCACACTGTGTGGCATCTGAACCCAGCCAACGGGATAATTAGCCCCAGAGGCCAGTTTAGCAGGATGGAAAACAGCATTTCACTGAGTCTTCTGCACCAAATAGCAGTGGAACTCTGTTGGCATCAACATTGCTTGTTGACCCCTTACTGACTTTCGGTGTTGTTATTAGCGTCTGTGAGTCCATAGCACTTATCATTTTCATGGAGAGCAAAGGTCAAAACCCAAAATAAATCAGATTCCTTTGGAGGATAGAGCTGGAATGTGCAGCTTGACCTGGGGCATCTGAGCACAATTACAAAGATAAGCAGATGTATTGATTGTTGATCAGTATGGAGAAAAAACAAAGAATGTATGAGGATGTCTCACTTTTCAGTCATGGTTGGCCTTTGGTTTCTTAACTGCTGGCAGGGCTTTAATCATTTAGATGAACTGGCCCTTTAAATAGTAGAGAATTGCCAGTGTGTTTAAGATAATCCCCAAATTATTAATTTGTGAGTATCAACACAAATCTACTGTGTGTAATGTAATAATGTCCAATAATGTCCAGTAATACTGACTTTATTTTTCATTAAAAAATTAATTTCAAAACGGTAAATACACACAACTTTATTGCTCTAGAGAAGAGCCTGTGGTTTCCTCTATACCTGCTTGTATTTTATCAACTCATTGAAGCTGGAAGAAACAAAACCAGCTCCTGTTAACAATTTAACATTAGGTTTTTTTCTACTATTGTAATTGATCAAACTTTCAGGTCCAAATTACTCAAAAAAAGCAGATTGTGATTTACTGTTAGGTCCTCATTAAAACACTCTGTGATGAGAGTAACTGATTAAGTCACACCAGTTTTAGGCTACATTCAGTCTCATTAAAAACTCACTGTTACATTATTGTTTGTTCATTAGAGGCAGAGGCTGTCGCAGTATATATTCTGACTTGTTTATAATAGCCACGTCTTGCAGTACTGAATTTTATATGCTTGCCCTCTGGCTAAAACTAGTGCATCAGCCCACTATACAGAAATTGACAGATTTTGGTATTTGGTGTTCTCGACATGACCGTGCAAAAATATCTACTCATCACTGGTTTTTATTTCACATAGATGCTCTGATTTTCCATAAAGTACACAAGGATGAAAACTGTTTCTTTTCAACACCAGTTTAGCTCTCACTCACCAGTTAAAAACTTAAATAAGGTGTACATAACCTCTGTTATAAACTTAATTATTAGCATGTTATAGCTATAGCTAATAATTCAGGAAAACTAAGGCCTACAAACAACGCTTGAATAGATTGAGCATCATTTGTTAAATCTGTTAAACTGTGCAATAAGTGAGATGAACATGTGATAGACCTCCCTCCCAATATACAAAACCCATTCAGTAACACTAAAAATCATTAACAATGGCATATTGCAAGTGATTTTGATCACGAATATGCTTATGCATCAGCACAGATAACGGCATTTAAGTAGAATGAAGCCTGGAGAGACAGCTGTAATATATGTAAGAGTAGATGCTGATTGTCAGAGAGACACTGATGCTGATTAGTAGTTCGGCCAGCGGCTTGCAGCCAGTCAGTCTGGAGTGCTCGCTTCAGTTCAGTGGGCTTGACAGATGTTGATTGTGCTTGGTTCTGGACTTTGACAGAATATCCACATTATCAGTCCACCCTTGTGGAAGTGTCTTCTACCAAACACTTTGGGACAGCTTGCAGGACCAGTCGTTCCTGAGGAGAGATGATTTGATAACCTTTGTTTTGTAATTCATACCACTGGCTAAATAATGTTTAGAGATTGTTCAGAAATATAGCCAACAGAAAAAAGACCGGAGAATCCAGAGTGACTTGAGTGGATATATTAGGGTTGGAGTAAAGAGGTTCAAGATCTGCTATAATGATTCCTGTATTTGGATTGTACACCACAACTAGAAAAAGGAGCTTTCTACTGACACAGCTAGCCTAATTCTATCTTTTGCCTTTTGAGAAACCACCCATATTTTAATGACTTTGAAAAACAAAGGTTATGGCGTGTGATGCAGCCAGTTCCCCTGGAAGAAGTTGACTTTGAGTTTATGCCAATAAACCGAACACATTCAATGTACACCCATTGAGTACATTTACAGATTCCATTATATTGCCAACTTCATTTGACTAGATTTCATTAAGTTTTACATTTAACATTGCACTTAACAAAATTTCATAGAAATTTACACGTGAATGAATTACTTAAAGTTAGTATTTTGAGTGTAAATACTTTTTGGATCTACCAACACCTGGTTTACACTGGTGAGATGCTGGTTTCTATCCCTTTAAGGAACCTGTCCACATTTCCAAAGGTTTGACAAGATTCTGCTGATGGACGAAAATCTGTGGGAGGAAAATCAGAGTAAAGAGGAGCTATGGGTAATATTAGCAAATTATGGTTGAATTTTTACATTTGAACACTGAAATTTTGTGGTGCTGGACATCTGCTCACCATCTGGTGGCAACATCTTCTTTCACTGGGCAATAGGAAAGTGGACTTTTCATTCCTACTGGTGGAAAGTAGCAGAAGTAATAGAACTGTCCCACAGGACTATCTTAAGATGCTTTTACTTTTATTTTTCTTGAGCTAGAACATTTAGAGAAAGACAGCTGCAGGTTTTTTTGTGTCATGTATGGTATGTGAGGCAAAGACAAATGGAGTTCCACCTTCTTTAGCATAAAAAAATATGGCATATTTGGCATATATATAAGCTTTACATGTCACGACTCTAATAGCATCTTTTTACGACATTGGAGATAAATGACATTGGAATTCTATCTTGTTTATTTTGTTTTTGATTCGGTAATGCATGACAGTCAGAGTCTGCTGATTGGCCCATTTACTCCTGCATGGACAGCAAAGTTGATCCTTCGTCGGGAGTCAGGGTCATTATTAAGGAGAAAACTCACTGTCACATCATGAGATCCTCGTGCTTTTCATCCCAAGGACTTTCCACTTCTCCAAGCAGGTGTTTAGAAGTCTGGATTAACACCCCACCATCGCTACACACTCTTTTTTTCGCCATTGTTCCTTCCCTCCCCTCCATTTCTCCCTGAAGAAAATTAACACTCTCCTCCTACCCCAGGTGGCTAGGGGAGGGGCGGCCGGGATGGAGAGGCGGGGAGGGCGGAGGAGTGTCGAGAGCTGATTTATCTGAGCCTGTCAGGCCCTGGGAGGCCTCGGTAGGTGTTTGTGTGTGTTGGGTGAGGGTGGTGGTGGTGGTGGGGTTCTGTGTGTTTACAATAGGTGCAGGGAGAGAAGTGTCTCTCCCACCTTGGCCCCTGGGTTGGCACAGCGGAAGCCCCTCTCTGTCTCATTAGGATGTGTGTATGTGTGTGTGTATTATACAGGGGTGCAACAGTGTGACAGTTCAAAGTGACATTCACACTTTTTCTCCTGTCCTCTTTCTCACTTTTACACACACAGCAAAACCACACACACACACACACACACACACACACACACACACACACACACACACATAAACACAAAGGAGTGGGAAAAGGTGTCAATATGTGACGTTAGTCCCGATGCCTATATGATACTTTGATTCGGTTGCAAAGCCAGCAAGTAAAGATTGGTCATCCACCAGCTCTTCTAAATGGGCCACTTATATATACACACATAATACGTCTGTTAGGTGTTTTATTATTTACTCATTTCACACTGAAAAAGAAAACTGTTATGTTTGTACTGCTTTTCATCACTAAGGGGGAATCCCCGTCTTTTCATATTAACAGTGTGGTAAATAACCTCCACTTTTAGCACATTCTTAGGCTTAACTCTAAACTATTAATTCCCCAGGGATACCACATGACCCTCTTACAACATACCAATTACCCACTGCTTCTCAAATTCAATTTTTAACCTTGCAAAAATTAGGCCAAACTCCTGCTAGATTTAGTAAGTGCCTATCTATAGCTGTATGTGACTTTTTTCAGTATCTGCCAAGCCACCGTCCCCCTTTTTTGATGGGAACTATATCACTGGTAGCTTTATTTCTCCTTCTTGTGAAGCAGGATAGACAACAAGAATGCGTGCGACGGTATTTGTATGGTGGAGTCGGAGGTTTAACATCATGAGTCATGAGTCATGAGGTATTTCTGGACAATGATACCCCCAATGATTGTTGGTATACCATCTGAAATACTTGTATATTAAGCACCACTGCTTTGTGATTGGGCAGAAAAAAGTGGTGTGGCTTTGTTTGGTTTCACTATATTGTGAAATGCAGAATTATTCCATGTCAGCCCACCTGGACACACCTGTGTGACAGCACCTGCAGGGTTACTGCACATTCTGGCACCCAAAAATTGAATCCTGGACAGAAAACACCTGTCCCATGACCACAACCAACTTCACACCTGATAAATGGTAACACGAAGACTGATGTTAAACATAATTGTTACCCTCTTTTTCTTTTTATAAAAATATTTCCTCTTCCATCTTGCTTTTGTAAATCACTATGATGTGGACGGGTTTGTGTTTGGCAGCCAGTCAGAGGCAATTTCTCTTTCCAAGATTGCATTTTTGAGCAGATTCCCTCTTGAAGCAGATTTTCTCATCTCTCTTTCCTCTTCTTTTATGTGCTCTGGCAATATAGAGGTACCTCTCTGGCGCCACCTTGCCAGATCACACTTTCTTCCTGGTAAAAGTGAGTTTGTATTCTCCACTGTTGCCAGATGCACATACTATATTTGGTTTGCTGGGGTTAGTCTGTATTTTTGCACAGTACTTACCTTACTGTATGAAATGGCTCGAGATAACAGTTGTAAAGAAGCAGTATATACAAATAAATGACAGTAAATTAAAATTGAGTAAGCTTTAATGACTCAATATTTGCATTAAGAAGAACACATTTGTACATGTGGAAATTTACTTTATAGTTCTTGGACATACAAAAAGTTTAAACTGAACAAAATCCATCATATGTGTCAATAACTATCAGTCCTAAAATAGTTTATACACTATTGTTTTTTGCAGGTGTGGTAAATGGTAATGATAAGTTAACTAGTAGTAACTAGAACTTTTCAACTCTAACTGAGCAATGATATTAATTGTAAAGTGTATTGGTGTTTTACTGACACAGTCTACTACAAGGTGATGACTGGTGGTGCAAAACACTGCAACATAGATAGGCACTGATACAGAGACCTGTAGATAGGGATACATGCCTTTAATACCTGTTCTAGAAACTTGGAGATTTCTTTGTTGTTCAGAAATATGATGAGCAGATGTCCTACATTATGTCAGCATTTTAAAAATCACACACCGTGAGTGATCTGAGTGTGAAATACTGAATGCTCGTACTGTAGCAACCTGTCAACTACAAAGTGGGCCCACCCTAAAATATATTCTGTTTTATTATACCTTATCTTTTATTATGTTTCTGGACAGTAATGGGAACCATAATTTACACTTTGAATGTCATGTTGTATGCAGTAGGGCTTGAAACTAGAGTGTGAGACCATGAACTCATCATACTTACATTACAGATAAAGTGGTGGGGTTGTTTTCCCAGAGACATCTCTAAAATAGGACTTGTGGTCATTAGAAAGAATGCAGGTTTCAACACTGTCCATATTCTGTTTATATTATAGTCTCTGTATAAACACAAATGCTGTTTTCAAAGTCATACAAATAGTTCAACATAACCAAGTAAGGTAAAAATGTACAAATATTTGACTCAGTGAAAATAGCCTCTTATTACAAATATTTGTAGATATTTGAAATCGATCAGTGTCGCTTTCTAAATCAACCCTTTTTTTCCCATTTCCATTTCCTTTTTTTTTTTTTTTACACTTGAATTGTGCAGCGGTGTTTATTTAACTGCTGCTTCATTGTCAGCAGTGCAGTTATTAACCCAACACCTCCTGTTTGGGCCTTCCTCGCATTAGCATACAGGATTTATTTCACTAAACCCATTAAAACTAATAAGCACACAATTACCAAGCACATAGCAGAGAAATATGCATATCAAAAACGCCAGAACTGTCATATTGTCCTGAACGTGTGCCAGGCTCTCCATCCTGACCATGTGGTCCGGGATTATAATAAAACTGTTCTCTGAAGAAGGCGAGTACTTTCACAGTTAGGGCTGCTTACTAATTGGACAAACATAATTACTGAGTTCCGAGAAAATGAGCATTGTCTTCATTCATCATGTTAGAAAATCTTTATCTTTTCTTTTCCTTTTTTTAAACAGCTAGCTTGCATGTGTGCAGGCACTTAAAGGTAAAGGTCGTAGCATATGGTTGCCACAGATGAAAATGAGGTTTAAAAAAAGATATCAACCAGGGAGCTGTGAGAAAGCCTTTTTTTAACTGACAGGGAGCAACAATGAAAAGATGAGGGCTAGCGATAGCATAAATTAGTGAGGAGCAACTCTTTTCTTTTCTGATTTCTTCTTCCAGATGCCCTCTCCCGCTCACCCCCCCTCACTGTCACTTGCAATCTCCCTCCCCTTCCAAACCCGGCTTCCACTCTTGATCTATCTTTCTCTCTTTAAAGATGGGCAGAGTGTCACAGAAGAGAAGGAAGGAAGCGAGGAGGAGGAGAAGGAGGGGAAGGGAAGGGAAGAGGGGGGTATGCACTATGCAAAGCAGGGCCTCAGTAGCCAAAGTCGGCAGGCTGAGATGAGGTGTCAGCATTGCACGGGCGCACTGATGTATGAATGCGGCGAAATCAAACGCGTCACTCAGCAGACAGGAGGGGGCTGGAAAGGTGAAACCGCGTGCCGAGAGAGAGCAGCTGTACATCGGCGTCAAGGTGCTACCGTCCCTCCCTCCCTCTCCTCCGCTATCACTCTCCTCTTTTCTTCTCTTGTTTTCTTCTTCTTGTTGTTGTATTCCACTTATTTATTTATTTGCCTGCTCTTCTTCATCTCCAACTCTGTGCCGCTGAAGAGGCCACAGCCCTAACAAGGTACAGCGGTCACAAAGAGGGAGCGACAGAAATAAAGAGACACAGCTACTCAGAAAATATTAGCATATCCCCTAAGGAATACCAACTAAATTGATACCAAATGAACCCAACCCCTCCTCGTCTTCATTTTCACTCCTCTCCCCCTCCTCTCCCCCGCTCCCTCTTCTGTCTCCCAGACCTCTCCCAAGGTGTCACGGTGTCTTATTCATTAATATGTGTAAATCCTTGTTTTCATCAACACGGCAGACGGCGGGCGACATCGGGTGGGCCGGTGTCACCGCCTATCTCCGCAACTTCGGTTCATCGGCTGAGGCTCATCGCTAGGATGAGTGAGAAGAAGCTGGGAGCAGGAAAATAGGGAAGGCACAGAAAAGGGTAAACAGAGTGGGGGGGGGGGGGGCAGGTAGACTGAGAGAGACAGACAGCTTGTTTGATTAGATGGTGACTTCATTTCAATTGCAACATATTTGTTTTTTGTTTGCTTTCTTTTTGCTATCTGTTGTGATGTTTGTGGTTTAAGGTGTCGCTTAACTGCTTCCTAAATAGGTGTTTAGATTTTGCCGTGTCTGTAATCGTTATGTAATGTGGCATATGTTTCTATTGCAGTGTGGATGTATGTGGTGAACAAAAGAATATTTACAGCACTAGCAAACAAATACTGTGGGAGGCTGAAAATCCAGCTGTAGAAATAGAATGAGCAATTTAACAGTCATTCACCAAAAAAACTTCTAGGAGTAAAATTATTTTGGGAATTTTAGACAGTCATTGAATTGATACTTACATAGCACCTTCCTACTCAATTTGGCCACTCAAACTGCTTTCTACTACAAGTCTTATTTATCCAGTTACATAGTATTCATACTCTGCTTTTATCTATACCTAAGCAATTTTATCTAACATTCACACAAACACTGTGATGGATGCAACTTGTGTTTCAGAATCCTTCGATGCTTCTATACATGGGCAGGTGGAGCCAAAGATTGATCCACCAACCTTCAACTGATAAACCTAGAACTGGTAAACAACCCACTTTACCACCTGAGCTATCATCACCCCCAAGATGGATGTAGTCACACTGACATCCTTGGTTTGCAAAATTCTAGAAACTAATCGAGGCCTTAATTTACGAAAGCCAGGTCTCATGGTTGATATTCAGTCACTGGGAGACTCTTTAGTCTCTTAACATCTAGTGTACCATACAGAATCAGCTTGATTTTTTTCCACAATATACTTTTAAGCAATAAATTGTGAAAATATGCTGGATGTACAAATATGATACAAATTAAACTACTACTTCAGTAGACTTAACTTTAAAAAATTCTTGCCATTATTTTAATTGGTTCAGGCTATAAAGAGCTAATGTGTATACCCACCCCTGTATACCAGTCAACAGGATCATTTACTCTCACTGGTAGCTGCTTTTCAGTTTCAATCTGGTCGCCACAACACTGATAATCTCTTCCCGTGTATGTAGCCTGTTGCAGCTTAGTTAAAGTGTGGACTGGGGTCTTAGATCAAGGGCTGAGGGTTGTTTTCCTGTACACTTTCATACGACTGTAAAACTGTATTGCCTTTGCTGACTGTTTGAAAGAATGCATGTTCAAGTACTGGGCTATAGTTCATACTGGGAAACGAGGTGCAAAAAGGGGGAAAAATGGACAGTGTCAGCACACAAAATGACTCTGTATTTTATTCATATTCTACTTTCTGATACCAATCTGGCGTCCAGGTACCTGAATTGGACTTTTGGCACCAATTTGTTAAGGTTTCTGAGTGTGGCACACTCAGTGGAAAGATTAAAATGCAGCGCCGTGTTTCATTCCCGTTGGATCAAATTTGAGTGGAGTTGCAGGTGAGGATTTTAGAACAGGTTAAAAAGTATCACCATTTAATGACTAATTGTTAAAATGTTGTTATTCACTCTAATTTACATGTTTGAGCAAAAGTAAACATGACAAGTTTTGCTGGAGTTTTTCAGATATTAGTAGCTTTTTAATCGGTCCAAGAAAAGTGTCCATTATATTTAACCATTACTTAACCCTCTACAAGGCTACAATAAACAGACATGGAACAAAAATACAACAAGTACAAATACAAACTTAGGCATAGCTGCAGCAATTCTCGATGTATTACTTGTTACTACTTGAAGTAGTATTCGTGTATGTTACTTAATTATTCCCTGCAAAAAGTTATTAATTACACTTCTAGTCCTAACGAGAACACACACGATCATTCTTGATCATTCTACATCTCAGTGATTCCACTGTAGATGAAGTCCAAGTCTGACTGCGTATCAGAAGAGCAGGCTCTGGCTGCTTGGCTGACCTACACTCAGTGTTAACATCAGTGTGAGTTATTCACTAGCTTTTTGTAAGAATGCTGTCCGAGCAGATGCTGGCAAAGACCTGATTCTGTGTTACAGCCTGTTTGCACTTGGCAGCCATGTTCTTGCCCATTTGTTCAATAAAAATAAAAGCAATGTCCACATCTCCAGTCCTCAAGAGATCCACTGTTTTCCTTCACCCTGCACACAAACTGAAGTCAGCTGATTGCAGCAAGTTTGATCATTTTATTTTTATCCACCGATTGTGCATGAAATTGAACCTTTGTAATGCAAGTAAATACATAATTGCAATGTGAATACTGAAATTAGTAGAGCACTTTGTTGTGTTTCATTTCTGTTGGATCATTATATTACTTTGTATTACTTTGTAATGTATCACGGCCAACAGCCATCTGGAGGAGTGATAGTTTATGGCTCTGTCATACTATACTACAAATAGAAAGGCAATCTGTTTGTAACTAGGAAAAATCAGTGGTTGCCTATTAATTGCACTGTGTTTTTTTTTTTAGTCAGAGACTGTAGTAGTTGCACCCGACATGGACACACTTGTTGTAGAGGTGATTGTATAAGTCACCTGGTGGGAGGGAATCAAAAATCTCTGGGATCATCAACATGTTTTGTTGGCAAATGTGAGACGAGCCTTTGTTTCTCAACTCTTTTTTTATATTGTGGCTTGAGCTGCTGCTTTTTGAGATCTGTTAGCTTACTTTGTCTCTCAGGTTCTGTAGTATAGGACATGCAGATAGCAACAGATTTACAACAAGCAGAAAGAGATTTGTGATCTTTTTCCCAATTTCTTACAGTTTATCTTCACATTATCACAAACAAATTGCATATAATTGCCAACTTGACCATAATTGATCAACTGTTGGAAGGCTGATCCCATCTTATTGTGGTTTTACCTGTATCACTGTCTTCGAAGCGCAGCGGCACGATTGTTAGCACTGAAAAGGTCCCGAGTTTGACTCCACCAGGTGGTCTTTTTGTGTGGAGTTTGCATTTTCTCTGTGTGTTTGCGTGGGTTCTCTCCGGATACTCCAGCTTCCTCCCACAGTCCAAAGACATGCAGTTAGTGAGGTTACGTTAATTGGTGATTCTAAATTGCCCATAAATGTGAATGTAAGTGCGACTGGTTTTCTATGTCTCTGTGTTAGCCTTGCAACAGACTCGAGACGGTGTATCCATGCTTTATCCCGCCTCTTGTCCAATGGTAGCTGTGATAGGCTCCAGCGCCCCACGACCAAAAGCAAAAGAGAATAGATGGATGGGTGTCTTCAAGGGAACAGTTTCATAGGCAACACTGCAAGTTCATTGCACATGTCACATGTTTCAATAATTATGGTCATGCTATGGTCTCCAGCCGCTGTCTTTGGTGAAGACTATAGCATGTGTTTAGCAGTGTGACTACAGAATGTAGAAACCAGATTATAAAGAACACAATAATAATAACAACATGGTGTTTAATATAAAATTAATTTGATATAAAATATAAACACAGTTGAGAGGAGGCAGCATGCATGTAAATACTCCTATATTGAATGGGAGAATGTAGCATTAATCCTCCAAAAAGTTTTTAAAAGTTAAGACATTATATGGGCATCAGCAATTCTACTTTTGGTCGCAGATTATAAATTCTCTTGTGTTGCTCAAATTCACAAATTTACATAAAAATATCTCAAAGGTCCTTAAAAGTGAACCATGACCCTGGCGTGTACTGTGAAAACAAAATGTTAAATCGTGGACTCTCCTCTACATCATCAGCGCTACGATACGGAAACACTGACGCTAAGCGCTAAATCTGACGCAAAATCGTCTGTCACTTTTTGCCCTGAATCACATGTATTAGCACATTTAAAAGCAAATCAAGCTGTTTTACCCCTAAGTGCACTCATGAAGGTATTTAAGATGAGTCATCCCTTTTAAGAGCACATAAGTGGAAACAGTCACAGCCACATTTGAAACCACTTAGTTGAAACAATAGAAAAAGAATGCAATTTGCACTGTTGGAATTAGGTTGTCTGACTAAATGTGGTGATCTGGCTTCTTGAAAAAAAAAGTTTCCCATACAAGCAGAGCCTGTTTGCTCCTGACACATGCTGGACATATTAAATTATACAACATAGAGGAAAAAATCAATTAATGGCTTAGGCAACAAGTAATAAACTGTAGCTGCTCTGACATGTCGGGATGGAACTCTTGTGACACTAATACATGCTGCGTTATTTGAATAAGGGCTGAAGGCTTACTCCATTGATTTTATTACAGAAACAGCAAATTGATTTAAATAACACTGCTAATGGGAGAGTGAAATGTAAAGGTTGGATGTTGTAGTGGAACCACTGCAGGGTTCCTATCCATAAAGGCTTAAAGTAGGGACACAGTTTTATTGCTACACCTACTTGATAATTGCAGCTAAGCATCAGTCTCCCATTCCTGAATATAAGCAATTCAACCTGTTAGCATCCACCAGGTCAACGGGAACTAGTAGTATGCAATACTGTAAATTTTTGTATTGATCCAATACCAAGTAAATATTGCTGATACCAATGCTGATACTGATCCTTTTAACCTAGAGAGCAGTGTGTCATGACTCATGGAATCAGTTGTCACCCGTTTGCAAATTCTGAACACATTTTAATGATCACTGGGATTTACACTTTCCACAATAATTAGCTCATTCACTGCCATTGACGTCTATAGCCGTCAATTGCAGTGAATGAGTCAATGGGTTTAACTCATTCACTGCCAATGGCTGGCAGTGAATGAGTTAGTTAACGCAATAAAACACACCTTTCAGCTTTTCATGTATTTTGAAACTGGGATTTTTGGAGCAATGGAATGTAATAAATGACTTTGGGTCAACTTCTGTCGGTAAATGTTTTATGAGCTCTCAGTTTCAACGATACCCCACCTCCAAATTTACACAAGTCACTAGAAACCTGGTTGGTGTGGAGGTGTTAATAAAAAGACTATAATCCTGAAATCAATATTTTAAAAAACATCTTTTGAATTCTGAAACAAAATCCAACCCTGACCCACACAGGGTGCGTGTGTCCTAATGGATCTTAAGAAGCAAAGTCCCTTTGCTCATCAGCGCCAGTAATACGGCGATGGCCTCCCCACGCAGTTCTACCAATATCCCAGCAAGGGACAAAAGGCAGATGTCTATGTATCAAGAGTCTGCTACCATTCACATTAATCCCATGTTGCATTGCAAACAGCTCCTCTATTACCAATGCTGCCCCGCCATGAACTCGCCACTGAGCGCACGCAATCCACACGAGGCATGAGGGATGCATCGTGCAGCGCTAGTATGTTAAGATTTCATTTAGATTTCATTCATGCTTTAAGATATTTCTTGTGTGGAAGCTGTACAGGAATATATATTCCATGAATGGGAAATACCCAGGCATGGATGTGTGTTTGTGCGCATCCTGCACTAGAGGGCCATTCGTCGACGAACAAGGCCCTTGCCGTTTTCAATTTCCAGAGGTGTCAGCCGGACCCGAGGAATGCTGGAAGCTGATACATCAGCTGAGCCGCCAGCCCTATTGTGTGTCTTCACTTCATACACAGATAGCCTGAAATGTATGGGCGTAAATTCTGAGCCATTGTCAAAGACTAATGCTGCCAGGTGGCAATAGCGGTGGCTGATGCCTTGATTATATTCATAAACAACAGGTTAACTTGTTATGCAGGACATAGATAGAGTCAGGATGGCATTCAAAGCACTTTTCATTGATGCTCACAAAGATAAGAAGGAGTGCATTTGAATGGGTGCATTATTTGGCAGGAAAGATGCATTCATTTTTCTCAGTGTGTCTGTCTGTTTGGCTACAGCTTGCTCCACTCTGTCCGACATCGTGTGCTTCTTTGTCCCGATGCAACAGCAACATCTGCGTGAAGTGTGGCGCACAATGGCTGCACATACAAGCATGTAAACACACAAACATTTTGCTACACATCACTGGAGGTGTCGTGTTATTTGACACTTGCTGGCTACTTATCTCCACTTTCCTGTCACTACAAACCTGACAGCATCTAGTATATGGTCAGCTTTGGCAAATGAACCGGCCTTTTAAATAACATAAAGGGAAACATAATGCTGCACCTTTGAGGGAAACGTCACATCTGTAAAGCTGGAAGTCCAGCAACACAAAAATAAAACCACAACTAATGAATTCATAAATAGCCTGCCTGTCTCCACTAATGTTTTGAATGCTACACTTCTATGCATGTAATAATAGAATCAAAATAAGTAGTGCAGATTTGATGTAAGAAAAGAAAAATGAAAGAAAAAGAAATACTAACAGCTGTGCTGAAGCTTATAGTTAATCGGGAGATGTAAGCAGTGATGTTTAGATGGTCCTTTAAGAAAAAAAGAAAGAAAAGATAAACAAAATGTTGTGTATTACTACATGTAAAATACAGTGTCAGTATTGTTTTATGGTTGTTTATTGGGTACAGTGGATTTATACTGGGCTGAGACAGATTACAGACCTGTCCATGGTTCACACCCGTATGACAGCTGGGATAGGCTTCAGCCCAGCCACCCGCTGCCCTGAACTGATTAAGCAAAAAATGTTTAACAAATGCATGGATTCATACTTTTTGTTAAAGAAGGAACATTAGAACTGCAAATTCTTCTGACTCCATCCTGACATGCACCCTCCTAGAGTGTAACTACACGTCACCATCATTGTAGCCATACATGTATAATGCTCTACGTAGCTTCACCACAGCCAGTAAGGTGGATGTACTCACCTGGAATACATCTTGGACAATAACAGACTAGCATGAAGAGAAGTGACTAGCAATAACACAAGGTCTCTCCTTGACAGCAAAGACTGCTTATTCACTCTTTGCCTGCAGATTTTACTGTGGAGAGATTTTATTTGAATTTCATTGTTCAAATGCTATAGATATGTGCTAATGATTATTTAATCTTACATAGCTAGGTAGATAGATTGCTTCTTGTCAAGTCGTCGAGGTCTAGTGTGATGCACAAAAGGATTCAACTGCTAAGAAACGAAGAAGCTAAAATAAAATCAGTGATATGGTTATAACAATATTACTGACAAAAGATAGTCAGCAGATACAGCTCTTTGTTTTTGACACATACACCCTCTTTCTCAACACAACTACCTAGTAGATGATAGCAGATAGATGGCAGTCATTGCGACTCTATGTGGGGATGTGACTCTAAAGCAGGTGTCATTTTAATAACATGTGTTAGAATGCATGCAAAAAGACACGGCAGTGCTAAAGCGATGTGAGTCCTAGTGGCTAATGGCTAATGCTTCTTTATGAAGTAGAGGTGTCTGAGGAGGATGCTTGCCTTATGAAGCTCTCTTATATGAAGACCACACCATCTTTGTGCTGTGTGGCTCAGACGACCGGGCCATAGACCTCACTAGGTGTTAGCAGCCTGGATTTCTGTTTATTATATTTGGAAATAAGAGCTTCATTTTGATTTAATGTGATTCCCCATATATTTCATAAAGCCTGATGTGCTGGTGGAGTTTTGTTGGACGTGGAGAAATACACAGGGCTGATATGCAGGGAATCATTTTCAAAAGTAGATATTGCCAGGTCAGTTGATGTTGTCGAAATTTGTTCCAGAAGCTTGTTCTCCAGGAGATTTGGTAGCTTTAATGCGTTCAATGATATATGATTTACAGAGGTTTTAAGAAGCCTATGTCAAAAAATCTCTAGAATACTGTGAGAATGACTATGCCACTTCTCATAAGCGCTATATGATTCTTCCCCTGCATATAATATGTTAATCTTTTATTCATAAAGTTTTGTTTTTTGAATAAGGAGAGCAATGCACATCATAATTTAACATGAATATCTTTATTAATTTCTTACATACCATGTACTGTTTGATTCTTTGTACTTTTGTTTCATATGTTGTTTGTTTAATTTAAGACTAAAAAAAAAATTAAATGAATGAATGAGAGGTAAAACTTGAGGGGGTAGGGACAAATAAGTAAATACTTCTGCCTACTCCTTTTCAAACAAATAATGGAATGATATTTTGTAATGATTGTGAAGGCACATGTTTGAAATGTTTGAAATAAAAATGAACTGAACTGAATTCTGTCAGATCAAAATAATTTACAAAACTGAAAAAAAGCAAATACCTGTAAATACAAGACTGTTAGATTTTTGTTAAGTAAGATACTGAGTTTCATTAACATTTTGCGAATTTGTATTTCTTAAGCCTTTAGTCCATTTAGTATAGATTTCTGGTCAATTTTAAATAACATTTTAACTTCGAACGTAAAATGAACTTGAATTCTCAGACTATTCACCATATTAGTACGAGTTGCATACAGTCATTTTTCAGTCATTTACTGAGAATTTTTCTTATTTGTAGTGTACAGTCAGTGATCAGGATGTAAGCGGCTGTCGGTCTGGGAGGGTAGTAACTGATATTCTGTAAGAAAAAAAATCTTCTTAGTCATTGAATTATTATGCTTCACTTCTTTAACCAACACGAAAGAAAAGGAATCTGTTCAAACCTGTTGGCAGAACTAAAGCTTAAACTTGGCGTCTGCTCTTTCTGGGGCAAGAGTTGACATCATGTTAGGCTATGTTGTGACAAAATCTCAACATTTAAGTTCACATGCCAAAACTAGCTGGTAAGCTGTAAGAAAAGATAATGCTGAATTAAATTGATCTAAAACTAAAAACTAAATATAAAAGTAACAAAATTAAGAGCTTCAGATGTAAGCTCATAGACATGATGTAATATTGATGTTTTTGTATCAGTATTCCTCAGCTAATTTTCTTTTTCTAGTATTAGCATAGCCTAGCTTAAACATATTTAAGCTAGGCTAACAACGATCTGCTAGTTCAAGCATCATGAAAAAACATGTTTTCAGTATGCAGATTGTTTTTTTCAATTAAACATATTTCCCAAAGTGAAACATTAAATAACCTGTAATTCTTATATAAATGAATGAGGGCTTTATATATGTAGTGAGCTTCACAAACAAGCGGAAAACATTTTCAGAAATGGAAAAGTAACATTGTTAGTTACAGCTCCTCATAATGGCAGCTAGCAAGAAAAAAAGTAATTATGCCCTATATAAGTTAGTTTTTATTTAATTTATTTATACCAACATGTGCATTAGATATAACAAAAAACAAACAAAACAGTATTTTCAACTGGGCAAAACAAAATAAAAATTGGATTTCTAAAGCACTGTAACACAACAAAAACAATTTCTGTTCAATAAAAAGAGTTGCCATTTTATCTCAAGGGAAATGGTGCCTGTGCACCTGCAAGGTTATTTGTGATGAGTGTCTTAAGGTTTTAGCTGTTTTATTTTCTTTTACTCTTAATCTAAGACTAGTTGAAGTAATAGCCTTTAAAAAAAAAAAAAGTATAAAGGCCAGAAATAAAACACTGGCTAAAAGCGTCTTTGTCATATGTGAAGAAATCAGGTCCTACTTTAAAGTACCTGCATAAAAATATTTACTCTCAACCACCATCTCTGTGTTTTATTAGAAAAATAAATACCATCTCAAAATGCAGACATAAAGCATTCCATCTATACTAGGCTTTCCTAGCTGAGCGTTGCATGCCCTTCTAATTTAGCAGGCCGCAGCTTAAGGGCCCAGTTACAGTGGGAAAGGATTTTATGAGTTTACGGGATGCTGTTTTTATGAGTGGCTGAGGAGAAATAATGGGGTCGAGTGTCTCCCTCCGTTGTCCTTCCCTCACTTCATCCCTCTCCCTCTCCCCAGGCCTCTCCTATTACCTGCCGGCAGGAGGACTCAGGAGTATCGCTTAATAAAAGTTAATCATGAGAAACTTGTTCATTAATTACAGTTCAGGCCGACTGCCTGCCTGGTTGCCTTTCCTTTCCTTCCTGATGCTAAGATATGTCTTCCTTCACTATGGGATTAGACTCTTTGTTTTTATCCTTACCCCCCACTCTTGATCATCATAATTTTTTATTGAGAAAATATCCTATCAGGTAAGTATTTCCTGGCACATATTAGTGGGCGATATAAGTTATGGAGGCCAGTAAAAAGGGCGAAAGGGACATGATGTAATATTGATATAATTCAAAATTGTTGCAGCTTTTAGAATGTCTGGTTAAAATCTGAGGTCGTCGTTACACAAAATTCCTGTGAGTTGATCAGGGAATTTCATATCTGTGTGGTCTGGTGGAGATTTCTCACAAGTCTGAATGTCTTTTAATGTTCAACTTGGGTACATCGGTCTAAAAGGCAAAAAGAAAAGGTTTACGTAGTAATATTAGTGTTTTGGTTTAGTTGACTGAGTGGAAGGAGCAGGTAGATCATGTGTTTATTGTTAAATTTGATTGGAACACCTGTGTCTGAAGAAGCAACCGTGATATGTGTGAACACCTTTCTACAGGTTTGGCTATGGCTCAGAAGATGTAATGAGTTATCTACCTATTGGAAGGTTGGTGGTTAGATCGCTGGCTCCACCAGTGCCTTCATGTCAAGGCATCCACTGGACTGGAGTGTTAAGAACATACTATTTAAATCCCAGTCCATTTAACACTAACATCGGTGACAGCAATTATGTGCTGGCACCATGGGACACACACTGACCTCATTATTTGAAACTGGACTTTTACACAAACACCACTGTAACCGTATCTCTGGCAGAAAAAGTGCAATAAGTCTACTTTTAATTTAGGAAAAGATCATAGCTTGTGCAGCCAGACCTCACCAGAAAAAGGTCAGTTTTAAAGGGGTTTAGAAAACGGATGTTGACATCGGCCACCATTTAAAGTTGTGTGAATAAGTGCATGTAAAATCTCTGACCTTTTCAGAACAGCTGTGTCGTCACAGCTGCCTCGGGCGGGCCTAGTCACCCCGGTAACCAAGATACATTGAAGTATGTTTCTTTTTGCTATGAAAACCATGCAATGCAGTGTTACAATATTGTAGCCTTTTTACATAGTTTTACATAGTTTAGACTGTGTGTTTTCCAGCTGATTCCCTGGATTCTGGAAAATATTAATTACCTAAAACTTAGCTGGATGCCTAAGCTGGCACTTGTTTTAGTTATTCTTCTTACTTATTATATTTGGGTTAATTACATTATCTGGTTGTTGGTTTTTTTTGTTCTTTCAACAACAGATGTCTTTGAGTGCAAAATATTAATTTTAGATTCTCCTGCATTTATCCTAAATTACACTTAAGTCATGATCAACTGATAGTATGACCTCTGCACCATTTCATGTGCACAGACTAAAAGCAGGGAGAGCAGGAACCAATGAGAGAAGATACATTAACACCCAAGTCAGAAGCAGTGTGAAAAGCGGCAGTTAGGATGGAGGTGGGTTGCAAAGCAGCCTGTAGTGTCAACAGCAAGTGTAGGCAGGTTAGAGAAGCTTTAAAAAGTACACCCTAAGTGATTTACCAACTGGATGTGCAGAAGGGCATCAGCCAAGCAGTCAGCTCATACTGACGGGAAGCAAATTTAAATATGTTGTAGAAGCACACAAAGCACAAGAGATATTGACTAAAAAGAGCCACCTAAAAATTCTGAGGAAGGTTTTGTTAAATTTTAGGGATCCTTAAAATAACATTTGTATACTTTGGTTATACTTACTTATACTTTGGTATACTTTAAGTTTAAAACCAGTTGGAAAACTCACTAAATGCCTGAAAACTGCAAATTAAGCTACATGTAAAAATAACCGTAAAATGACATCATAGTGTTGATAGAACATTATTCTTCTTGCTGCTTCCCTTTAGTCTTTACGTTTATGTTGAACAGTTCTGTGCAATTAAAAGCCACATTGTTCATCTTCACATCTGAATGCATACATTTCTTTATGTATCTGAAATAGCTGTAAGGATGGACAGTAAGCTCTAATCCGCTTAACCATGTGTCTGGTTTTGATGGGGTCCCGCTGGATCTAGACTGGATCGTAGCCCTTTCAGCCATATGCTGCATCCTCCTGACTGCAGAAGAGCATAATAAAAAGTCAAATGCTGTAGATAAACACGTCCTTCAGTCAAAACCTGCGAGGTTTGGACTTTGCTTTCTCAGGACAATGAGGGAAAAATAGTCTCTCCCGGTGCTTCACTGTGAGGTCAAGAGGCTCTCTCTCTCACACACACACCCAAACACACACACACACACACACACTCCCTCAAAAATAATCAAGCTTAGTAAATGTTTTCATTGACATCTTTCAATGTAAGGCTTATTTCAAGATATGTTGAGTAAAATGAGCTTGGCGTCCTCCTGGATGTTTTCTGTTCTTGTTCCTTAAGTTCCATTTGTTTCAATGAAAGACTAAAATGTTTGCTTTACTTAGTGAAATGATTTTTCCCCACTCTCCCAAGAGATTAAATTGTAATTTGTTCATTTTTTTGTTTGCATAATTTATTTAATTTACTTTGTTCATTTGTCTTTTAAATGAGCCTCCAAACATCACAAAACAAAGGCATTAATCCAGGAATGCAATATTGTTGGGCTTTGTAGATGTCTCTCAATGCAAAATGCTGCTCACAGTTGTTGTCTATACCTTTTGCAGTTGGTAGTTTTTCCTACTAATTCTTCCAGATGTCATGAAGCGTTCTTCACTTTGTTTAAAAAAATCAAAAACACTACATAATTACTGAGATACCATGAAAATAATATCTCAGATCTAGGATGTACTTTTATATCTATATATGTGTTTGTGCTTACTTGTTGGTGACCTTTGACCTTTTTTAGACCAAGCACCACAATATAAACAGGAAGCAGTCAAAGAGAACAAAATACTTGCATTCACTGGAAAATTATTGTACATATATATTAATATTTTCTTTCCTTTAACGTTTGTAGCGTGGTAAAAAAAATTATTTGCCCTGTGGAAACCCCTTTTAGTATACTAGATCATTTTGAATATAAATATTTGTTATTACTTTTTAATCATGTGCATTTATTACATTTCTAACATTCATGTCATTGTTTAGTAAAAAATTGTTTGAATGTTTTGGAAAAAAAATCCTGTGAAAGGGTTTTTGTTCACTGCTTTATTTTTGTTTGATTTTTAAATTAAATATTGACCTGAAAAGAGAGGCCAGAGGTCAAATGGGACACATTTTAAATCTTTATATGTTACTTTCTATATATTGACCATAAACATCACACTTGTAAGAATCATACTTTCTTAGTTATACGGCTGTTTGTCAATTTTCAATCAATAATTCACTGAGTTGACCTTGAAGACCTTGGTGGACTTAAAACAAATTTGAATGGATTGTTAACATGACCCCACTCTACACTCGTACAAAGCTTTATTGGAATTCATACATCTGCTAGATACACTTTCTCTGAAAAATAATGAAAGTGAAGGAAATTAAACTGCATTTCCCACAGAATGGAACACCTTGAAGGCAAATGTGCTCCATGTAAATTTTCTCTAAAGCTTATATGTTTTATTGGTGATCAAACTTGAAACTTAGTTGAATCCATATTGATCTGCCCTCAGCTTTGCAAAATCAAGATGAACTGAGAGCCCACCAGGTGGCACAAAGTGCTGTGCTGGGAATCTTAAGAAACTGAATTGAAGTATCCAATACGAGGTGCACATCTCTCCCAAATGCGGCTAAAATAACTTTAACCTTGAGACGTCTGTGCGATCGTCTGTGAGAACCCAACCCTTTACTCCAAATCTAACCCTAAGTTTTGAAGACAAAGCGTTTTTTGGGTTTTTTTCAGGAAAAGAAAAGGAAATTCTACCTAATGGAAACTGATTTTGAAGATGCAAGGGAATAGTTTGAAAAATAATTGTAAAAAAATAGCAGAGGGTTGGAGTTAGAAGATTTTTTAAACCTCACAGGCCTAAAATTACATCATGCTTGTTGACTCTAATTCAGAACTGCAGATTTGAACGCAGCGCCACCAACAATACAATTGAGGATATGTTTACATCGACATGTTTCACATATGCACACTAGAACTTTGTAACATCAATTTCCTGATACCACGAACAAGAGCTGCTTTGTCTGTTGTGTTTGTCTGGGCAATATGAAAAAGAATGTGTAATTGTGGAACAAAGAATACTGCTTAATAAGGCGTCCAACTATACATCCATTTTCTTCCACTTATTCAGTTCAGGGT